>NC_081556.1:99944117-100244117 GCF_963082655.1 Stomoxys calcitrans | reverse complement strand
GATTGGCCCGGCCGAAAGTAATGCCTTAGTCCGTCTGTCTGTCCGTCCGTCTGTCTATGCTATTTTGTGTACAAAGTACAGGTCGCAGTTTTTATTCTATCGTCTTCAAATTTGGTACAGGCATGGTTTTCGGCCTAGAGACAAAGCCTATTGAAATTGGAAAAAAATCGGTTCAGATTTGGATATAGCTCTTATATATATGTTCGTCCGATTTTTAGTAATAATGCAATAAAATGGTAATTTGTTAACCGATTCTCTCGATGTTTGGCAGGATGGATTTTTTTATGACTCTCGACATTACTAATGAATTTCATAGAAATCGATTCAGATGTAGATATAGCTCTCATATATATAGCCCGATTTTCACTCCTAGAGCCATTGCAAGCGCATTTATTGACCAATCTTTACAAAATTTTGTACGACGTCTTCCTCGACGACTACCACAATATATGAGAAGTTTGCTTGAAATCGGTTTAGATTTAGATATAGCTCCCATATATGTTCGTCTTATTTGCAGTAATAATGCAATAAATTGGTCACTTGTTAACCCATTCTCTCGAAATTAGGCGGGACGGATTTTCTTATGTCTCTCGACATTACTGGTGAATTTCATAGAAATCAGTTCATGAGGTTTTTTGTTTTTACTTTCAATAACTGTTTCAGGAATGGTCTAAATCGGTTCATTATCTGATATAGCACCCATATAAACTGATCTCGGATCTTGATTTCCTAAGCCGCTATTATTTCTTAAGCCGCAATTATTATCTGATTTAGCTGAAATTTTGCATGAAGAGTTTTGTTTTAACTTTCAACAGCTGTGCCAAGTATGTTCTTAATCGGTTCATAACCTGATATAGCACCCATATAAACCGATTTCCCGATTATACTTCTTGAGCCTCTACAGATCCGATTTTGCACAATGACTTCTACCTTTGTCTCCAACAGCCAAACCAAGTATGGCCGCAATCGGTTCATAACTCTGTATAGCTCCAATAGCATAGCAATTCTTATCCATTTTCCTTTGTTTGCCTATAAAGAGATATCGGGCAAAGAACTTAACAAATGTTATCCATGGTGGAGGGTATATAAGATTTGGCCTGTCTGAACTTTGCACGCTTTTACTTGTTTTTTTTTCATATAATTATTTATAGCTTGAAAATTATAATTAATGATGCTCACCTTCTCTTCTTCTTCTTGCAGGATTCTGTTAATGAACACAACTTAATGACACAACAACAATAAATAAACTTCGAAGAACTTGAGTTGACTACCGAATTCTTTAGCTAAAGGAAAGCACAAAAACAATAAAAAGCACAAAGCAAAGAGGGAGTGAATATTCTAAATGCAAACAGCTGCTGTAACATAGTGCAAAAAAGCAAATAAATCCAAATCAAAATTTAATTATGTGAAAAATGTTAAGCAAACTACTAATACTACGGCAATAAAACAACGCCAACAACAACAACTAGAATGCAAAGAAAAATCTGTGAAATTAATTTCACATAATTGCTTTGTCACAAAACACCTGTCCTCTAGCTCGCTGTGTGACTCCCAATTACATTTGCACTCGAATTCCCAATCAGTAATCATATACATTGTTGTTGGGCTAAAGCTACTCCATGCCCCCCACCCCACATGGCGCGCAATACTGCCATGTTTGTTGGGTGCTATAAATTTTTCAATTGTAAACCCTTCTCTGACGTTCGTTTATGCTTAGTGTAACAGCTGTACTGTACGGTCGATGTGTTCGCTTGTTCAGTCTATCGTTCGCTCGTTCTGTCGCTCGGTGAGTCGGTCGTTCGGTCGTTTACTCGTGCGTGCTGCTACAATATGAGTATGTGTATGCGTGCATATGCGAAAGCATAGAACGTGATCTGTCTCTCTAATAACGATTTGTTTGTTTGTCAGTGTGCCAACTAAACGTTAACTGAGTGCGGAGAGTTGGTCTCATGCATAAAGCGCGCGTGTGTTTGTGTATGTGTGTGAATCAATATCTATTAAAATTCAAGTGCTGCATCAACTCAACCAACACTCACTCACTCGCACAACAAAAGTCAATGTAGAGCTGTAACAAAAGCCTTTGTGCTTTCCAACTACCTCCCAGCCCCAACCCCGGCCCTTGCCATAACCCCCTTACCCCTTAACAGGCAACAACCAGCTCGTGCTTTGCTGAGTCTCTATCGAAAAATTAATTAATTATTTAATTAATTAATGTGTATATTCAACTACAACCACTACTACCACACTACAACTATAATTGCTACGACAACGACGGCGTTGTAGTCGTTACAAGGACGTGAACAACAACACCAATAACAACAACTATTAATAAATTCAGCAAATACTACCGAAAGCAAATAAGCGTTAAATTCTTCGCACTACAACAATCCGAGAGGCATAATAAAAGCCATTCATCCATCCGCACTGGCAAAAAAGGTATCAACAAGTGCTTGAGTGTTGGTACTCGCCTACATTAATGTGTCTCTCTATCTGTCTGTCTGCCTGCGTGCCTGTGCCGGTGCCGTTGTCGTTGCTGTTGCCGTTGCCGCCTGTATTCGCGTTCGTGTGCCAGCGTTTGTGTATTTCGAATAATTAAAATATTCCATTGTGCAAATTGAATTAGAAGCCATTTTGTTGATTTCAGCAAACATTACGTTTAAATACAATAAAGGTAAGTCCCCTTTCCTACTGATGTTTTATTAATGTGTGTGTGTGTGTGCGACTGTTTGTTTGTACTCCTATACATACATATTATTGTTAATAATGTAATTATTGTCCTCATCATAAAATATGTAATTTATTAATTTTTTGCTTTCAAATAAATTTTGTTAATGCAATTGTTAATAGAGATAAATTGCAATTAATTGTCGGTAATTCATTGCATAGGGAATTAGGACAGTGATTTAGAGAATTGAAAGGTAAAAAACTTAAACTCTTAGTAGATAACACCAGGGATATTATAAAGTGTAACAAAAAAAGATATAAGAAAACTTTTAAGTTCTTATCACTAAGTGTAACTACTTCAACTTTTAATGAAATGGGCGATTACATTGCATGAAGAATGTACATGAAAGCTATTTCTAAACCTGATTTTAAAGCAAGTAAGATACCCACAACCTAGTATATCTTATATATAAAAATCAATTTGTGTTTGTTTGTTTGTTTGTTTGAATGTTTGTGTGTTCCTTATAGACTCAGAAACGGCTGAACCGATTTTCTTGAAATTTTCACAGATGGTACATATTGACCCAGTGGTGAAAATAGGGTACTAAAATCTGAAGGGGGAGCGGACCTTCCCCCTTACCCTAATTTTCAGAAACGCCAGATCTCGGAGATGGGTGGTGTGATTTAAGCGAATTTTTGTGTGCTCTCATATAGTACCCTAAAAATAAAAATTTGGTATGCAAATTTCGGATGGGGTACCTAGGGGGGCCGTCCCACTCAAAAACCTACCAAACATATATTTACACCAATCACGACAATATGGGACTCAAATGAAAGGCATTTAGGATGAGAAAACGTATCTGATATCCAATTGTCGGACCAAGTGCTAGGGGGACCACCCCAAGCCCCAAAACACCCCTAAATCGGACATATTTACCGACCATGGCAATATGGGATTCAAATGAAAGGTATTTACGAGTAAAATACGAATCTGATATCCAAATGTGGGACCACGTTTCTGGGGGTCCACCCCTTTCCCAAAACACCCCCCCCAAACCAGGACTTATTTACTGGCCATGGAAATATGGGAAAAGGTATTTGAATGCTGAATACGAATCTGATATCCAAATATCGGACCAAGTGTTTGGGGGGCCGCTTCACACCAAAAACATCCCCCAAAGAGGACATATTTACGACCAAAGCAATATGGAGCTCAAATGAAAGGTCTTTGGGAATTAAGCACGAATTTGATATCAATATTCGGGAAAAGTGTCTATGGGGCCACCCCACCCCCACAACACCACCCAAATAGGAAGCATTTGCTGACCATTACAATATAAGGCTCAAATAAGAGGTATTTTAGAGTAGAACACGAATCTGATATAAATTTTCAAAGCCAGGTCACTGAGTGGGTGCCCCATCTCGCAAAACACCCCCCAAACCGGTCATGTTTGCCGACTATGGAAAAATGGAGCTCCAACGAAGGGTATATGGGAATAGACCATGAATCTGAGATCAACATTCGGGACCAAGTGTCTAGGGGATGTCCCACCAACAAAACAACCCCCGAGTAGGACGTATTTGCTCACCAAGACAATTAGGGTCTTCAAGACAGTGGAGCTCGATATTCATAGTTTTCAGAGCCCATACCCCAAACCGGACATATTTGATGGTTTTTTCAATAAGGGGTTTAAGTGAATGGCATTTGAGATTAGAAAATGAATTTTCGGGTTTGGAACACCCCTAAATCGGGCATATTTACCGATCATGTCAATGTGGGGCTTTAATGAAAAGAATTGAGGGGTAGAACAAGAATTGATACCCACGGGACCAATTTTACCGGGGGTCTACCACTTTCCCACAAACAGAAATGTTTACAGACCATCGCAATAAGGGGCTCAAATAAAGGTATTTGGGAGTAGAAAACGAATTTGATAACCAATTTTTGGGGCCATGTGTTTGGGGGACGCCTCATCCTGTAAACTCCCCTCAAAACCAATGGCAATATGGGGTATAAATAAATGATATGTGAGAGAAGTGCACGATGCTGATATTTTTTCAGGGCCAAGTGTCTGGGGGACCACCTCACCCCCGGAAGCAACCCTAAATCACATATCATGAGTATATCGGGCTGAAATAAAGTATTTTAAGAATGGAGCACACCTTACCTCCAAACATAAATTCTTAGAGCAATAAAGGTCATATGGGATTCAGATAAAGGCACTTTTATTGTTGTCAAACTGTTGGTCAAGCGAAATACTATTTTCGTAGCATGGTATTTCACTAAAAGCTCTTTAATTGTAGAAAATAAATATTCCGTGGAAAATTTTGTTTCATATAAAGTAAAAGAAGGCACAGCAGAGCGGGCCCTGTCCAGCTAGTATATATATATAAACAGCTAGGTGGACAGGGCCCACTCCGCTGCGCCTTTTTTCACTCTCTTATTTTATCTGTGCCCTATACTGGCACGGTCAGGAAATAAGTCTAGTTTCCCTTTCAGATATTTCGCCCCCATACCATATTGGTGCTCTTCTCTCAAATTCCTTTCATTTGAGCCTTAAATTGCTATGGTCATAAATCGTAAATATATCCGGTATGGGGGTATTTTTGGGGGTGAGGTGGACCCCTAATATCAGATTCGTGCTTTAGTCTCAAATACCTTTCTTTTGAGCCCCATATTTTCATTATTGATTGTGGTACGGATTAGCCTCAACGGCAGTGGCGGGCGATCAGAGGTGTCAAGCGGAAATACTGAGTGCCTACGATGCGCGATATGAGAAGGCGAGCTATTGGCGCCTTTATATAACCGATGGCCTCCTTGTTCCCGCTGCGATCGGTCCTTTGGATCGGAACGAGCTTGCACACACCGCTACCTCCACATGAAAATGTTGCTACAACAACAACAACCATTTATTGCTGCCTATTCTATGCTGATCGGACTCATATGTCATTTGTAATTGCTTTTTTTTGGGGTAGGGTAAGGAGGGGCAATCCCTACCCTCTGACACATCTTTTCATTTGGGTACAATATATTCTCGGTCGTCCTACATGAGAGATTGGTGTTGAAGAGGATCGGTCTACCGACTCTTAGACACAAAAGTAAATTTATTCGAGTCTTTTATTGTCGCGATCTACATGTCTTGCTAAACGGAAGGACGGCAGGATGTGACATAGAATGATTGAATCCTTATGTCAACATTAGATTCGAACTGAACCGCTCGAACTACACGTCCTATTGAAGAGTGTTTAAGTGGTTGGGCCGGTCCCAGACTCTGTCCCAAATGTGAATACCAGATTCGTAGGCAACTCACAAAGACCTTTCATTGGAAGGTCCTCTCAGACACAAAGGCATACATGTCAGATTTGTTCCCTACTCTTAAATACCTTTCATTTGATACCCAAATTGCCTAAAGCGGTAAAGTGTCCTGCAGGGTGATGTTTTTGGGGGTGGGGTGGGGGACTCCCCCTGACACTTATGGTGATATTTTAATGCCAAGTTCGTACTCTACTCTTAAGTACCTTTCATTTGATATTGTCCCAATCGGTAAACATGTCCGTTCGGGTGGGTTTTGGGACGGGTCGCCCCCCCCCAGGTTATTTGACCCCAAAATTTTACACCAATTTCGTGTTTTTGGGGTACCATAAGGTGGCATGCAAAATTAAATCTGTGCAATCATATCCTACATATGGCGTTTTAGAAAATGATGGTATAGGGGAGGGTCCACCCCCCTTCGGATATCAAAAAATGTAGTACACTATTTTCACCGGGGCTCAAACTCTACTCTATCTGTGAAAATTTTATGAAAATCGGTTCAGCCGTTTTTGAGTCTATACGGAACAGACAAACAAACAAAGCGCAAAAATTTCTTTTTTATATAATAGATATTTCGTCAAAATCCGGTGACATGTGCATCATTTATTAGCCTACAGTAGGTATATCGAAATGGGGTCTGTCGTGCGCCATACTCTCCACAAATTTCAGTGAAATCAGCTATTAGCTTAATCCGCCCTAAGCCACCATGGGCATATACCTAAGCCAGCAATCGGTTTGTTGGCCGCTCAAAATACTAACAAGTGAAGAAGTGTTAAGTTCGGACGTGGACCACTTTGTATACCCATCACCATGGATAAATTAGCCATCCTCTTTTATAACAACTCCACTACCATATCCATAGCACAATGCAAATCGGGGCTTGTCTGGATCATATTTGATTCAGGTCCCGAGAACTCTTATACAAGTCACAGTTTCAGCTAAATCAGGCAACAAATCTGCCTTTTATGCGTTTAAGACCCTTAATTGGAAGATCGGTCTATAGGACAGCTATATCTAAATAAAGTCTGATTTGGAGCATATGCTGGTCGGATGACAGGAGGCTTAATTCAAGTTAATGTCTCAAATTCCAGCGAAATCGGGTAATAAATGCAGTTTATATTTCATACAATGGAAAAATGAAAGCCACCGGAAAGCCTTATTGTTTTCCATACCGCGCCTCTAAATTGGTTCATGTCTCGTTTGTGAGCCCACCTAAGTGTCGGTGTCTGTTAGGCGCGAAAGCTGGGCAATGATATAGGAAATGCTTCAACGTCTTATTCTCTTTCCCACATGCCCTACACTTGCTTTCACTTGCTGCACCGATTTTGCTTAAGGGAGCACGTAGTCCTATGTGTGCCGTTATGATACCGAAAGCTATACCGACCTCCTTCTTACTTCCTTTCAGTAATAGTCTCGTCCTCTCACGATCCAGATCTCCCCATAGGATTTTGGCCATCTTACCGACCATTTCGACCATCTTACCGACCATTTTTTTGATGCGTTCCGAATGTATGCTTTGAAGATACCTCAATCTGATTGGCAAAAGTGCTTCGATAATTGGCGAACATTTTGAAAACAATAAAGCGATTTTCGATGCTTAAAATATTTGTTTTTGTTTTCTAATTCCGAAATATAAAAGGCAACCTTCGTGGTACGATATGGTATTGATAGTTAAGCAACACCTTGTGGTCCCAAAGCAATACCGCATCGCATGTATGGCATAAAGCAATACCGCATGGTATGAATGAAATATAAGTGGTTAGTACCGTTTGGTACAAGCCTTATTACAGCAATGATATTCATTTTAATACCAATTTGTTTGTGGTTTTAGTATTCCACCCCTTAATAAACCAAAACAGAAAACCATTGGAAATAATTTTAACCGTGTTGTATTTGGTTGTTTATGCTAAAAAATACAATTAAATAATTACAAAACAAGTAAAAAGGCATTAAGTTCGGCCGGGCCGAATTTTGGATACCCACCACCTCGGGTACCTCATGCCCCATAGCAGCTATATCGAAATATGTTCCGATTTGGACCAAAAGCTTATAACTACTACACATTGTTCAAACAAATTGTTGTAACAAAAAAACATTGTTGTAACAAAATATTGGTCTTTTAAGTAGCTATATCTAAAAATAAATCGATCTGAACCATATACGACGCGGATGTCGAAAAGCCTAACATAAGTCATTGTGGTAAATTTCAATGAAATCGGATTATAAATGCACCTTCTATGCCGCCAAGACTTTAAATCGAGATATGGGTCTATATGGCAGCTATATCCAAATCTGGACCGATTTGGGCCAAGTTGCAGAAAAATGTCGAAGAGCCTAACACAAAGCACTGTCCCAAATTTCGGCGAAATCGGACAATAAATGCGCCTTTTATGGGCCCAAATCCTTAAATCGAGAGATCGGTCTATATGGCAGCTATATTCAAATCTGGGCCGATCTGGGCCAAATTGACGGAGAAAGTCGAAGGGCCTAACACAACTCACTGTTCCAAATTTCAGCAAAATCGGATAATAAATGTGGCTTTTATGGGCCTAAGACCCTAAATCGGAGGATCGGTCTATATGGCAGCTATATCCGAATCTGGACCGATCAAGGCCAACATGACGGAGAAAGTCGAAAGGCCTAACACAACTCACTGTCTCAAATTTCTGCAAAATCGGACAATTAATGTGGCTTTTATGGGCCCAAAACCTTAAATCGAGAGATCGGTCTATATGGCAGCTATATCCAAATCTTGACCGATCTGGGCCAAATTGACGGAGAAAGTCGAAGGGCCTAACATAACTCACTGTTCCAAATTTCAGCAAAATCGGATAATAAATGTGGCTTTTATGGGCCTGAGACTCTAAATCGAAGGATCGGTCTATATGGCAGCTATATCCAAATCTAGACCGATCTGGGCCAAATTGACGGAGAAAGTCGAAGGGCCTAACATAACTCACTGTTCCAAATTTCAGCAAAATCGGATAATAAATGTGGCTTTTATGGGCCTAAGACCCTAAATCGGAGGATCAGTCTATATGGCAGCTATATCCAAATCTGGACCGACCTGGGCCAAATTGACGGATAAAGTCGAAATGCCTAACACAACTCACTGTCCCTAATTTCAGCAAAATCGGATAATAAATTTGGATTTTATGGGCATAAGACCCTAAATCGGAGGATCGGTATATATGGCAGCTATATCCAAATCTGGACCGATCTGGGCCAAATTGACGGAGAAAGTCAAAGGGCCTAACACAACTCACTGTCCCTAATTTCAGCAAAATCGGATAATAAATGTGGCCTTTATGGGCATAAGACCCTATATCGGATGATCGGTCGATATGTTAGCTATAACCATATCTTGACCGATCTGGGCCAAATTGACGGAAAAAGTCGAAGGGCCTAGCCCAACTCACTGTCAGCAAAATCGGACAAATTTCAGCAAAATCATTATGTTTCATTAAACCAGGTCATAGTTGGAGTTGCAATATAGCCTAAAGAAATCAGACAGACGAGCAAATATGACTGTATCGTTTTAACTATTAAATGACTATCGAATACTGGCGAGATATCAGGAATATTTTTCAGCCCTAGTAATCCCTTTATTATTGCTGAAGATATAAGTGTGCGTTTCAGTCATGCCAGTAGTGCTTCCTAGTAATAACTCAATAAGTCTATTACGCTTATAGAATAAATTTGTATGGAGCCTTATTTTCCTTTGTAAAGTGAAGCTGAAAATACTGCGGGTTTGTGCTTCACCGGCAAAATCTTATCCCTTTCCGATGAAAGGGAATATAAATACACTACACATGCGGCTTTCGTGTCGAAAAATAAATGGAATTGTTTGAATAACCTTTTCCATGGAAAATGTTAACTGATTGTCAATTGATTGTTACAACGTAATACCATTCTGTATTTCACTCACATGTGAAAATAAAATTCTGTGTAACATTTAATTTCTGCATGTGTAGGGCAAGGTGTATGTATTTAATTGAAATTTGTTTAGTTAAGCAGAGACACGTATGGGTGCGTATGAGTTATGTCAACTGAATTTATAATCGTCATACGCTATGGGGTCCAACAACAAGGTAGCGATATCTGCAATTCATAACACACACACACACACACATATAGGCCTTGGCGTTCACCTACAAGTGAGACTAGAATAAATTCATATGCTACACACAGTATCGGAATTTATTCAAAATTCCCCAAGCCACAGCAAACAGTTCTTAAACTTCATGCTGTCGAATTGAAAGCACTAAATGAAAATTAATGCTTCATAAAAAGCGCAATTAAAATAATCTACGAAACATTGTAATGGCACCAAAGTGAATTAAAATAATTTAATTCGGCCATGTAATGTGTTTTTTCAGTATTTTTCAGTGCTTTTTTCTCTCTGTTTAATTATCACAATAAAATTGTTTGGTTGAGTTCCATAGAGAAAGTTTTGTATTGTCATTTAGATATCCCAAAGTTGGTTGGTTGACTTTCCAAGGCTATAATGGTGGCTGAAATTTTTATTGCCTAAAAGCAAGCACATCCTGCGGTGATTTATTGTGACATTTTTTCACTGCTGACAGAAGGCAGATGTCACTTCATGCCATTGCATTGTGGTCTCGCACAAAACCAACCCCCCCCCAAAAAAAAAAAAAACATACACAAAACCAAAATGCCTATCCAGTGAGTGCTAATGGTGAAAAGTCATCACTAAAACTTGCCTCAATGTCGTTCGTTCACTTTCTTGTTGGGGTTAATTGCAAAAATTAACTTCAATTAAATGTAACCCAGTGGAAACCCCACATTACGATAGCAATACCGATGTGTGCAGAATTGATAAATCAATTTTTTGCAATAAAACCAATGGGGGAATTACTTAAAAATCGAGTTTTCGTTTAACTTTGAATAAATTTATGATAATTCTCTTCTGCGGTTGTAGGGTTAAGGGAAATTCGTAAGAAAAATGTTACAAATCTTTCTTTAAAAGAAAAGTGTAAATGAAATTTGGAAGAAGAAGAGCTGATGTGTTTATCAGATGTTGTCAAGGTTTTAGAAGCTTAGTTGTTGTTATTGTTGTTGTAGTCACATTTTCCTGTGGAGGTGGCGATCCTCGTCAAGCTCCCGAAGGTGAGAAAGCCTGTTCAGGTCCAAAGAACCAATCGTGGGAACCCGGTGGCCATTGGCTATATAAAGGCGTCAATAACTCGCCTTGTCATGTCAAACATCATAGGCACTCAGTACTTGTGCCAGAGTGGGTGCCATCCGGCCTCTCACTGAGACTCTTCGCTAGAAACCGCCAATTGTTCGCGACAGCAGTTGCAGCTACCCCTTATGGAGCATTCCACTATCCGCAACCTGTGGACGAAGCTTCCCCTGAAAGCATTGAACACCACACATATGGGACCTCAATGTTCCAGCCCGTGTGGTGCTCGCAGTTATACCGTGCCCGGTAGCAGTGTGTAGTAGTGTTTTATCTTTTGTCTGCTTGGTTATGTTGAATATCCAGGAACTCTGCGACTAAGGTGGGCTGTATTCACAGGGAGCTGGGTCTGAGTTGAATGGGTCTGGCTGGACAGTTAAACAGGGGTTGTGTGAACCCAGGTGACAATCAGGGCACACATTCTGCACGTTGGCTTCAATTCTTGCTCCGGAGTTGAAGCGGCTGAATCTGCCGGATCGTAATGGAGCCAGAAATACTCTTGTTTGCGCGGAAGGTTAACTTTCAACACATTCAACCGGAAGCCATTTACCGCATCTTTTACTACGTCTGTATGAATGTTGTCCACACCCACTTGATATGCCAGAGGCCACCGTAGCGCAGAGGTTAACATGTGCGCCTATGACGATGAACGCCTGGCGAGACCATCAGCAAAAATTTTTAGCGGTGGCTTTCCCCTCCAAATGCCGGCAACATTTGTGAGGTACTATGCCATGTAAAATTTCTCTCCAAAGAAATGTCGCACTGCGGCATGCCGTTCAGACTCGACTATTAAAGAGGAGGCCCCTTATCATTGAGCTTAAACTTGAATCGGACTGCACTCATTGATATGTGAGAAGTTTGCCCCTGTTCCTTAGTGCAATGTTCATGAGCAAAATTTGCATTTTACTTGATATGAGGTTCTCCCTTATAGCGCTGAACCTCACCCTCTAGATCATGAAGATCCAGCTTTAGACTTCTGGGCGCTAGATACCTATCCACAAGATGATGATTTGGATGATTCCTGCGATAACAGCCCAGATGGTAATGCTTAGATAGCATGTCTATGCATGGGTAGGATCTTTGTCTCCTGATGAAGGTTGTCCACATTTTGACTGAAGAGATCGTCCGTCGCAATTCGAAGATTAGATTAGATCTGAATATTATTCCACAGCGTGCCACATAGCTGACGAGACCACACTGACGCTACATAACCTACCACTGACAGGTCAATTGCTTTGTACGTGGTCAACAAGGTGTCTTTGTTAGCACCCACTCCAAGTGCTGTTAGAGAACTTGTCCGGACATCTATGATGCACTGACCAGGAAAGTACACTGATAACCGGCTGAAAATCGGAGGATGCACGCAGTTTTATGCCTTAGTGACCACGAAAATACACTGCCATTTGAATACGCTGGCGCACACTGTCACTTTTGTCTTCGTACTTTGTTTATATCACTTTTTCACTCACTCATGATATTTTATCTGCTTCCCGATGTCTGCCATCACTCCGACGATTGACTTCTGAACTCAATACAAACGATGCGGGCTTATGGAGCTTCTACAGTGCAGTGGCCACGAAAGTTCACTGCTTAGCGGAGGCACCAACTCCGAACTATGGCGCAGTGACCACGAAAGTACACTGTTTACCGGCGATCGCATTAGGGAACCTGTCCGGATCTTTATGATGCACTGACCACGAAAGTACAACGATAACCGGCTGAAAATCGGAGGATGCACGGAGTTTTATGGCTGAGTGATGACGAAAATACACTGGCATTCGAATACGCTGGCGCACACTGTCACTTTTGTCTCCGCACTCTGTCACTTTTTCACTCTACTCACCAAAATTTTCTCTGCTTCCCGATGTCTGCCTTGATTCCAACGATTGACTTCTGATCTCGACTGCCTCGCTGGATGACCCCGATACATCCAAGCCACCGGCCGTTAAGCCTAGCCCAGTATTACGCCTAGAGCCCGTGTAGGAAGTACCGTACCAGGTCCTCCGCTTCGTCCTCTTGCACGGCTCAGCCACCGATCTGCTTCGCTGATCCGAACCACAGCCCCGAGAGTGCATTTCCCGGTTTCCACAGATGGACCTTGCCGTAGCCAATAACTGCTTCCTCCTCCGTTTTCTTTACTCTTTTCATTGCGAATACAAATTTTCGGTGACCGACCCTTGCCCCGCGAGTTATACCCTAGCATACGAGGGGAATCATGTCAGCGTATGAAGTCGAAAACCTAGTAGAGGTTTAACAGCGCCGGAGATATCACCCCGCCTTGGGGAACTCCCTGTTTCACTCTACGATGCTTCGACTTCATATCCCTAATTCCACAAATGACTAGCGACCACACAGATAATTCGCGACCCAGCGTTTCAGGCCTGGCTGGAGGGACGTGTTGGCGATGTCCTCAAATAGTTTGGTATGGCTAACCGTATCGAATGCTTTCGATAGGCCCAGTGCCAGAGATCGGTATGTACGACTTTCCCTTACTCGGGTCCTTTCCAGGCTTCAGTAGCGGGATCACTCTGCTCATCTTCCAGACATGGCCTACCATAAGAGTGTTCAAAGACAGGTTGTGGACAGTCGTAAGGTACTCGACTCCAGATTGATGCCGATTCTTCAGCATTATCAACCCCAACGTCTTGAATGACTTTGCGCCATGAATGACATTTGTAACTTCGTCCACGGTAAATTGTGATGGCTTTCCATGGGTTTGGAAACCCTGTATACGACGAATGGCTTTCCTCCTAGCCGTATGCTGAACAAATTGACGGTTGAACGACCAGGTTAGAGCTGAGGTGTTATCGAGATCATGTGATCCGCTCGCCTAGTTCATCTGGGCGTCTCTTGGCAGGGCCCTAAAGATGGCCACTTTGGCATTCCATCTGATCTTCCACATGGCAATACTAGGGTTCCGTCAATCCAATACTGTGCCGCTGGCAGTAGTGCCTCGCACTCGACCTCAAGTGTCGTCTCAGGTATCCGATCGGAAGCCTCTTCCCTTCCTTGCAGGTTTCCTATTCTTGTCTCGATTATACCTCGATGGTATGACCTGCTTCTATCCATTCTCCCATCGCTTTAAGTCTCATAGCCGCAATGGCTGCCACACACTTAATATGAATGTCTATGGGTCGGATATCTACAATGGAATAGTCTCCAATGCTTTAGTGAGCGTGGTCCTCATCTCTCCGTCTATGCCATTTTCCGCCTGTTGTATTATCCTAACGATGCACTTTTTCTTCATAGCAGTCCACCAAACTACTGAGGCGTAACGAAGTATTGGTCTATCCACGTTCCTGTAGAGACAGTGGACTATCCTTGGATTTATGCCCCGTTTCGAGCCAGCGGCTCGTCTACATAGTGCCCAACATCTGTGAGCCTTCTCAGTTCGCTCCTGAATGTCACACTTCCAATTCAGTTTCCTCTCCAAGATCACACCTAAGTAAAGGGTGATTTTTTTGAGGTTAGGATTTTCATGCATTAGTATTTGACAGATCACGTGGGATTTCAGACATGGTGTCAAAGAGAAAGATGCTCAGTATGCTTTGACATTTCATCATGAATAGACTTACTAACGAGCAACGCTTGCAAATCATTGAATTTTATTACCAAAATCAGTGTTCGGTTCGAAATGTGTTCATTCACCGTAACGTTGCGTCCAACAGCATCTTTGAAAAAATACGGTCCAATGATTCCACCAGCGTACAAACCACACCAAACAGTGCATTTTTCGGGATGCATGGGCAGTTCTTGAACGGCTTCTGGTTGCTCTTCACTCCAAATGCGGCAGTTTTGCTTATTTACGTAGCCATTCAACCAGAAATGAGCCTCATCGCTGAACAAAATTTGTCAAAATTTGAACACATTTCGAACCGAACACTGATTTTGGTAATAAAATTCAATGATTTGCAAGCGTTGCTCGTTAGTAAGTCTATTCATGATGACATGTCAAAGCATACTGAGCATCTTTCTCTTTGACACCATGTCTGAAATCCCACGTGATCTGTCAAATACTAATGCATGAAAATCCTAACCTCAAAAAAATCACCCTTTATTTGACCTTGTCAGATATCAAAATCATCTTATTGAGGAAAAGTGGTGCGTTAAATTGGCCCACCTTCGTTTTCCTCGGGAACAGGCATATTTCAGTCTTCTCTAGTTTAACATTGAGACCTGTGGGTCTAGGCCAGTCATATGCCATATGCAAGACTCTTTCGGCCCTTCTGCAGAGCTGGTTCGAATCCTTACCCCAAAGAAGTATTATAACATCGTTTTCATAGCAGACGGGTTCAAATCCTTCCTCAGTCAGCATCCGTATTGGTCATTTATGGTGGTCACCCAAAGGAGTGGCGATAAAATGCCCGCCTGTGGCGAGCCTTGTGCCACTTTCTCTCTTATATTTATGCCATGGGACCCGCAATTAATCCACCTCTTCCTTAGCATATGGTTTATCCAGTCTGTGAGGACGGAGTCCACCCGGTACCTCCTTGCTGGCAGGAGGTAAGGGTGGTATTTATACCTAAGCCCGGCAAAGCAAGACCTGCAGACCTATAAGCCTTACATCCTTTCTACTCAAAACCATGGAACGTATTGTGGAGGCCACCGTAGTGCAGAGGTTAGTATTTCCTCTTGCTGACAGACTTTGAGCGCCTGGATTCAAATCCTGGCGAGACCATCATAAAATTTTTAGCGGTGGTTATCACCCCCTAATGCTGGCGACATTTGTGAGGTACTATGCCATTTAAAAACTTCTCCTCAAAAGAGGTGTGGCACTGCGGCACGCCGTTCGGACTCGGATATAAATAGGAGGCTCCTTATCATTGAGCCTAAACTCGAATCGGACTGAACTCATTGATATATAAGAAGTTTGCCCCTGTCACTTAATGGAAGGCTCATGTGCAAAATTTGCATTTTTGAATGCATGATAAAGAGTAGGACATTCAGCGAACTGTTCAAATACAAACAGCATGCCTATGTCAAGGGAAGGTCGGTGGAGACTGCCCTGCACCAGGTTGAAGAAGAGCGCACAACAAGTTTTACTGCTTAGGTGTAGTGGCATGGGCGGATTAACATTCGCATCCTCTTTTTATACCCTCCACCACAGGACTAATTTCGTTATTCTGTTTCATAACTCCTCGAAATATTCGTCTAAGATCCCATAAAGTATAGATATTCTTCATCGTCATGTCATTTTAAGTTGAACTAGCCATGTCCGTCCGTCTGTCTGTGGAAAGCACGCTAGCTTTCGAAGGAGTAAAGCTAGCCGCTTGAAATTTTGCACAAATACTTCTTATTAATGTAGGTCGGTTAGGATTGTAAATGGGCTATATCGATCCACGTTTTGATATAGCTGCCATATAAACCGATCTGGGATCTTGACTTCTTGAGCCGTTAGAGGACGCAATTCTTTTCCGATTGGAATGCAATCGTGCACAAGGTGTTTTATTATGACTTTCAACAACTGTGCCGAGTATGGTTTAAATCGGTTCAAAACTTGAACCGATCTTGGGTTTTGACTTCTTGAGCCTCTAGAGGATGCAATTATTATCCGATTTGGCTGAAATTTTGCATCAGGTGCTAACTATGCTAAGAATAATTGAAATCGATCCATAACCTGATATAGCTGCCATATAAACCGATCTGGGATCTTGACTTCTTGAGCCGCTAGAGGGCACAATTCTTATCCGATTTGGCTGAAATTGCACCAGGTGTTTTATTATGACTTTTAACAACTGTGCAGAGTATGGTTCAAATCGGTTCATAACTTTATACAGCTGCCATATAAACCGCTCTGGGGTCTTGACTTCTTGAGACACTAGAGGACGCAATTATTATCTGATTTGGCTGAAATTTTGCATGAGGTGTTTTGTTATAACTTCCAACAACTATGCTAAGAATGGTTCAAATCGGTCCATAACCTGGTATAGCTGCCATATAAACCGATCTGGGGTCTTGACTTTTTGAGCCTCTAGAGGACGCAGTTATTATCCGATTTGGCTGAAATTTTTCATGAAGTGTTTTGTTATGACTTTCAACAACTGTGCCGAGTATGGTTCAAATCGGTTCATAACTTGGTATAGCTGCCATAAAAACCGATCTGGGGTCTTGACTTCGTGATCCACTAGAGGGTGCAATTATTATCCGATTTAGCTGAAATCTTCTCTCATGACCTTTAACATACGTGTCGAATATTGTATGAATCGACTTATAGCCTAATGCAGCCCCCCTATAAAAACGATCTCCCTATTTTACTTCTTCAGCCCCTAAAGTGCGCAATTCTTACTAGATTTGGCTGAAATTTTACACGATGACTTCTACTATGGTCTCCAATATTCAATTCAATTATGGTCCGAAATGAACCATAACTTGATATTGTTCCAATAACATAGCAATTATTTTCTTTTATCCTTTGTTTGCCTAAAAAGAGATACCGTGGCAAGAGCTCGACAAATGAGATCCATGGTGGAGAGTAGATTCGGACCGGCCAAACATATTTAGCACGCTTTTACTTGTTTACCTTACCTTACCTAGCCTTATTGCCGTGGTCCCAGCAATTTATTTAGCCGCAACGTACAGCGGCATTAGATGCGGCATCACATTAGAGACGCCGTCCACCAGAACGCAACACCATACAGCATTGTGGGACTGAAAAATCGAGTGTACACCCAGTGCATGACATGCGGTTTAAACACCTAACTTTTGCCAAATACTCTTTTGCAGGTTTATGGAGCAAGAGTTGCCTTTCTTGCCCTTGGATTTGACTTTCCAAGTCCTGTTCAGCAAAACACCCATGTATTTTACGCTTTCTGAAAATGAAACATTCTCTGCCTCTTACCTAACCTCATAGCCGTGGCCGCAGCAATTTATATGGCCGCAACGTACAGCGGCATTAGATGTGGCATCATATTAGAGACGCCGTCCACCAGAACGCAATACCATACAGCATTATGGGACTGACAAATAGAGTGTACACCCAGTGCTTGACATGCGGTTTAAGCACCTAACTTTTGTCAATGACTGTTTTGCAGGTTTATGGAGCAAGAGTTGCCTGTCTTGCCCTTGGATTTGACTTTCAATGTCCTGTTCGCCAAAACACCCATGTATTATACGCTTTCTGTAAATGAAACATTCTCTGCCTCGTACCTAGCCTCATAGCTGTGGTCGCAGCAATTTATATACCTGCAACGTACAGGGGCATTAGATGTGGCATCATTATTGAGGTGGCGTCCACCAGAACGCAAAACCATACAGCATTATAGGTCCGACAAATCGAATGTACACCCAGTGCATGGCACATGGTTTAAATGACTCTTTTGCGGGTTTATGGAGCAAGAGGTGCCTGTCTTGCTCTTGGATTTGACTTTCAATGTCCTATTCAGCAAAACACCCATGTATGGTTGCCCAAAAAGTAATTGCGGATTTTTCATATAGCCGGCGTTGACAAATTTTTTCACAGCTTGTGACTCTGTAATTGCATTCTTTCTTCTGTCAGTTATCAGCTGTTACTTTTAGCTTGCTTTAGAAAGAAAGTGTAAAAAAGTATATTTGATTAAAGTTTATTCTAAGTTTTATTAAAAATGCATTTAATTTCTTTTAAAAAATCCGCAATTACTTTTTGGGCAACCCAATATTTTGCGCTTTCTGTAAATGGAACATTCTCTACTTCCAAAGAGGCAGGTGCTACTGTAGGTAATTTGTATCTTCTGGTTAAAGGAACTACTTCCGTCTTAGACGGATTTACGCCTAGACCACTTTCGGTAGCCCACTTTGCTGTTGCACGTAGAGCTTCCTGAAGTATACCTCTTAGAGTGCTGGGAAACTTCCACCTAACTGCATTAGTCACACCATTAGCATTCACGACCACTTTTACGCCTTTTCGTTCCAGAGACAATAACATATTGTTAATGGCTATATTTCAAAGTAGAGGAGACTCCTTAGAAGTTCCACGGCTGACCATTTTTTTTAGATCTACAGATCCCAGGACTGTCGTTATGCATCTGTTTGTAAGTAGGTCATTAATAAACTTTCTTACAGCAGAATTGATGCCTAGAAACTCCAGCTTCTTCATGATTGACGTCGGCTAAACATTATTGAAAGCCCCTTAAATGTCAAGAATGGATTCCATCGGTTTTTTTTTCTTGACAGCTAGAGAATCGCTATGTAGCCGACTATGTCATGAAGAGCTGATTCAGTTGTATTGCCCTTCCTCATTTCTCACCTCACCTTTGTGTTTTGTTTAATCGCCTATTAATTCCAGCTCACCCCTTTCGTTGATATCCGAACTTCCCCATATCTGGTGTTCCCCAGTGAATACTTAAGCTTAAAAGAAAAGAAAATCCTTTAATTTAGATATGCATCTACCTTAATAACCTAAATTAATTTTTTTTTTCCAGTTGAAATATCACAACTAAGCTCTTTTTTCGGTGCGATAAACCACATGAAAAAACTAATTAAAAATAGAACAATTAAATCCTATGTGGCAAATTGTATTGGAATTAATTTAACAATACAAAGCATAGATAGTAAATTAAACACGATTTAGGCACATTCCAAATAGAAATCACACCTGTATTATTGAGATTTACGCATGACTGCTTGTATGAAATAATTCAATTAATTATTATTGTTTAGGAATTATTCGAAATTTATTAGAGTTTTATACTTAGCGACGCACAGTGGTCGAAATGGCGATAAAATTGGAAATGTCCACAACTATTCATCTGTTGGTGTGAGCGATACAAAATGTCCCAACAATTGGTAGAGGAGGACTTAGGCTTTGAGTAAAATTCTTAATATCAGTTGTATCATGTTTTCATGACAAAAATGTATCATGTTTTCATGACGAAATTTGAAGATCATCTCTACCTTGGTCCAACATCTTGGATCTTGAATCCGTACCAGTGATGGCCTTCAGTTTTGCCTGACTGGTGTTGAATATATAGAGATATTAGCTGACCCGGGCCCGCTTCGCTGCGCCTTCTTTTACTTTATATGGAACAAAAGTTTCCTTGGAATATTTATTTTGGACAATTAAAGATCTTCTAGTGAAATACCATGTTAACTTGACTAACAGTTTAACAATATAATTGCCTTTATCTGAATCCCACTTGGTTTTAGTGGTCTAAGAATTTAAGTTAGGATGAAAGGTGTACTCCATTCTTAAAATACTTCATTTCAGCCCGATATTCTCATGATGTCTGATTTAGGGGAGTTTTCGGGGGAGAGGTGATCCCCCAGGTACCTGGCCCTGAAGAAATATCAGCATCGTACTTTTTTCTCATATACCATTTATTTAAACCCCATATTGCCATTGGCTTAAGAGGAGTTTACAGGAAGAGGCGTCCCCCAAATACATGGCCCCAAAATAGGTTATCAAATTCGTTTTCTAATCTCAAACACCTTTCATTTGAGCCACATATTGCCATGGTTGAAAAATTTTTACCCTTGGGGGGGTGTTTTGGGAAAGGGGTGATGCCCTAAATACATGATCCTACATTTGGATATCAAATTCGTATTCTACTCCCAAATACCTTTATTTGAGCCCCATATTGCGATGGTCATAAACAAACTGCTTTTGTTGGGTATTTTGGGAAAGGGGTAGACCCCCAGAAAATTGGTCCCGAAAATGGGTATCAATTCTTGCTCTACCCCCCCCAAATCCATTCATTTAAGCTCCACATTGACATGGTCGGTAAATATGCCCGATTTAGGGGTGTTTTGAGGATTGGGGTGGTCCCCCAAACACAAAGCCCGGAAAATGTGGGTTGCCCAAAAAGTAATTGCGGATTTTTCATATAGTCGGCGTTGATAAATTTTTTCACAGCTTGTGACTCTGTAATTGCATTCTTTCTTCTGTCAGTTATCAGCTGTTACTTTTAGCTTGCTTTAGAAAAAAGTGTAAAAAAAGTATATTTGATTAAAGTTCATTCTAAGTTTTATTAAAATGCATTTACTTTCTTTTAAAAAATCCGCAATTACTTTTTGGACAACCCAATATATCAGTAACGTGCTCTATTCTCCTATAATTATATACCATTTATTTGAACCCCATATTGCCATTGCCCTCAAAATTGGATATCAAATTCGTTTTCTAATCTCATTTAAACTCCTTATGCCAATATGTCCGGTTTGGGGTATTGGCCCTAAAAACTATGAATATTTAGTTTCACTCTCTTTACGATCCAAATTGCCTTGGTGAGCAAATACGTCCTACTTAGGGGTTGTTATGGTGGTGGGACGTCCGTTCGACAGTTGGCCCCTAATGTTGATATCAGATACGTGGTCTACTCCCACATACCTTTAATTTGAGTCCCATATTTCCATAGTCGGAAAACATGACCGGTTTGGGGGGTGTTTTGTGGGATGGGCAGCCATTCAGTGAGTTGGCCTTGAAAATATATATAGGATTCGTGTTCCACTTTAAAACCCCTCTTATTTGAGCCTCATATTGCAATAGTCAGAAAATACTTACTATTTGGGTGGTGTTGTGGGGGTGGGGTGGACCCAATGACACTTTTCCCGAATATTGATATCAAATTCGTGCTTTACTCCCAAAGACCTTTCATTTGATCCCCATATTGTTATGGTCGTAAATTTGTCCTCTTTGGGGGATGTTTTTGGGGAAAGACGGCCCCAAACACTTGCTCCCATATTTAGATATCAGATTTGAATTCTACACTCAAATACCTTTTATTTAAGACCCATATTCCCATGGCCAGTAAATTAGTCCTGTTTGGGGGGTGTTTTGAGAAAGAGGTGGACCCCCAGAAACGTGATCCCGTATTTGGATATCATATTCGTATTCTACTCGCAAATACCTATCATTTGAGTTCTATATTGGC
The DNA here is from genome assembly GCF_963082655.1 of Stomoxys calcitrans. Taxonomy (NCBI): domain Eukaryota; kingdom Metazoa; phylum Arthropoda; class Insecta; order Diptera; family Muscidae; genus Stomoxys; species Stomoxys calcitrans. The sequence goes on along the minus strand of NC_081556.1, from coordinate 100,222,093 downwards.
ATGATCGGTATATGTCCGATTTAGGGGTGTTTTGGGGGTAGGGTGGTGTTGTGGGGGTGGTGGGGTGGTGATGGTCCCATAGACACATTTCCCGAATATTGATATCAGATTTGTGCTTTACTCCCAAATATCTTTCATTTGAGCCCGATGTGCTATGGTCGTAAATGTGTCCCCTTTGGGGGATGTTTTTGGGAGGAGGCGACACTTGGTCCCATATTTGGATATCTGATTCGAATTCTACACTCAAATACCTTTTATTTAAGCCCTATATTCCCATGGTCAGTAAATAAGTCCTGTTTGGGGGGTGTTTTGGGAAAGGGGTGGACCCCCAGAAAAGTGGTACCACATTTGGATATCAGATTCGTATTTTACTCGCAAATACCTTTCATTTGAGTCCCATATTGCCATGGTCGCTAAATATGTCCGATTTAGGGGTGTTTTGGGGCTTGGGGTGGTCCCCCTAGCACCTGGTCCGACAATTGGATATCAGATACGTTTTCTTATCCTAAATACCTTTCATTTGAGTCCCATATTGTCGTGATTGGTCTATATATATGTGTCGTACGTTTTAGGGTGGGGCAGCCCCCCTAGGTACCGCATCCGAAATTTGGATACCAAATTTGGGGGGGGGGGGTGTTTTGGGGAATGGGTGGACCCCCAGAAACGTGGTCCCACATTTGGATATCAGATTCGTATTCTACTCGCAAATACCTTTCATTTGAGTCCCATATTGGCATGGTCGGAAAATATGTCTGATTTAGGGGTGTTTTGGTGGTTGGGGTCCCCCAAACACTTGGTCCCACAATTGAATATCAGATACGTTTTCTAATCTTAATTACCTTTTGTTTGAGTCCCATATTGTCGTAATTGGTGTATATATATTTGGTAGGATTTTGGGTGGGGCGTCCCCCCTTGGTACCCCATACGAAATTTGGATAACAAATTTTTATTTTTAGGGTACTATATTAGAGCACATAATGTTTCGCTTAAATCGCACCACCCATCTCCGAGATTTGGGGTTTCTGAAAATTAGGGTAAGGGGGAGGGTCCGCCCCCCCTTCAGATATCAAAAAATGTAGTATCCTGTTTTCATCATGGGATCATTATACACCATCAGCGAAAGTATACAAACAAAAAAAAAACAAACTACAAACAAACACAAATTGATTTTTATATATAAGATATGGTCCGATCTGGACCACATTTCACAGAAATGGAAAACTCATTGTGACAAATTTTATCAAAATCGGATGAAATACCCAATCAGATGGTGTTTACCCATTAAAAACCCATCTCTATTCATGGGTAAATTTGTATTTGCAAGTGAAGTACCGACTGCCCATTGCAAAGTCAGTTCGTTTAACTCCGGCTAGGCACCACAACTTTTATCCAGTTTTGTTGCTATTTTGCATGTAATGTTCTGCTATGACTACCAATGAACCGAATTTCCATGATCTGATATTTGGTCGTAAGACTTTTTTGGAATTCAGTGTTGTAGAATGGATATGATTTCCTGTGCGCAGTTTTCCACCAAGATCCTCCCAAAGGGAGGCGGATATGACACTGCTTGTTTGCATTTAAACCAAAGTAACTCCGACATAATTCAATTATTTAATTTGGAATTCTGCACTGCATATTATTTGCTGTATTTTTGTTGTATTTTGTATAAAAATTAAGGATATAAAAGCATTTGCATCGCATGATTATTGGTGGATTAAAAATGTAATGGAGTTCAGAATGAAACAAGCAAATGGCTTAAAGGGATGGTAAAACAAAATTTTATATACGCTTGTGGCTAAAAGAGTTATTAACTTGTTACTGTTATTTGTTAATGGTATTATCGTTAATTCGGCAACTATTCCCGAAACAAAGCAAAAGCTCAAGCAAATACCATGCTCTATCCATACGAAATCGGACTAAAATAAAACGATGTTCTTTTTAAGCCCAAAAATATTTAAAATCATTATTTTAGCCAAAAATGCCCTAAAAGGATGACCTTATTATTGGCCATCCTTTTTTTTTTGTTCAAATTTGTCGCTCTCTTTTTCTGTGAGCACACACAAGGCAATTTCAACCCAAAATTGCATTTCTAATGGTGAATGTGACAAAAAAGCGAAATCCCTTGAGCACATACACCCCACCGAGCCTTTGACTTTATTACATGGTCTACTCATGTTGCCGACATTCATCAGCGGCAATAGTCAGAGTCAGTGGTAGAAATATAGCAGGATTATTAAGCTTTACATTAATTACATCCTTGTCAGACATTTGGACGCCACAACACTGCCACCACGTCCGTTGTTTCTAGACGCTGCACAAACATAGTGATATCCGGCTAACTGCGTAGCTGGCTGGATGCTTTGTAACCAAATGTGTCACACTGTGTTAGATACGGTCTTGGTGTCATGTCGTCAACATTTCAATTCAGAGCAAAATTTTGAAATGTTTTAAATATATCTTGACAACTAGCTGTTGAAAGGCGTGAACATGTTGGCTATGCTATCAACATGAAAGCGGCAACAAATTGATTTTTAAGCTTTTGATATTTTTACAGCTGCCATAGAAGAGTGCTGTATAAAATATGGAAGCTGAAGCCTTGACTCAGCCTTGCTACCAAGAGTTTTTTTCTTTGGGAAAACTTCAATTCAGCCTGGCTGAATAGAGTTTTCTTTAGGAAAACTTCAATTCAGCCTGGCTGAATAGAGTTTTCTTTAGGAAAACTTCAATTCAGCCTGGCTGAATAGAGTTTTCTTTAGGAAAACTTCAATTCAGCCTGGCTGAATAGAGTTTTCTTTAGGAAAACTTCAATTCAGCCAGGCTGAATAGAGTTTTCTTTAGGAAAACTTCAATTCAGCCTGGCTGAATAGAGTTTTCTTTAGGAAAACTTCAATTCAGCCTGGCTGAATAGAGTTTTCTTTAGGAAAACTTCAATTCAGCCTGGCTGAATAGAGTTTTCTTTAGGAAAACTTCAATTCAGCCTGGCTGAATAGAGTTTTCTTTAGGAAAACTTCAATTCAGCCTGGCTGAATAGAGTTTTCTTTAGGAAAACTTCAATTCAGCCTGGCTGAATAGAGTTTTCTTTAGGAAAACTTCAATTCAGCCTGGCTGAATAGAGTTTTCTTTAGGAAAACTTCAATTCAGCCTGGCTGAATAGAGTTTTCTTTAAGAAAACTGCAATTCAGCCTGGCTGAATAGAGTTTTCTTTAGGAAAACTGCAATTCAACCTGGCTGAATAGAGTTTTCTTTAGGAAAACTTCAATTCAGCCTGGCTGAATAGAGTTTTCTTTAGGAAAACTTCAATTCAGCCTGGCTGAATAGAGTTTTCTTTAGGAAAACTTCAATTCAGCCTGGCTGAATAGAGTTTTCTTTAGGAAAACTTCAATTCAGCCTGGCTGAATAGAGTTTTCTTAAGGAAAACTTCAATTCAGCCTGGCTGAATAGAGTTTTCTTAAGGAAAACTTCAATTCAGCCTGGCTGAATAGAGTTTTCTTAAGGAAAACTTCAAGTCAGCCTGGCTGAATAGAGTTTTCTTTAGGAAAACTTCAATTCATCCTGGCTGAATAGAGTTTTCTTTAGGAAAACTTCAATTCAGCCTGGCTGAATAGAGTTTTCTTTAGGAAAACTTCAATTCAGCCTGGCTGAATAGGGTTTTCTTTAGGAAAACTTCAATTCAGCCTGGCTGAATAGAGTTTTCTTTAGGAAAACTTCAATTCAGCCTGGCTGAATAGAGTTTTCTTTAGGAAAACTTCAATTCAGCCTGGCTGAATAGAGTTTTCTTTAGGAAAACTTCAATTCAGCCTGGCTGAATAGAGTTTTCTTTAGGAAAACTTCAATTCAGCCTGGCTGAATAGAGTTTTCTTTAGGAAAACTTCAATTCAGCCTGGCTGAATAGAGTTTTCTTTAGGAAAACTTCAATTCAGCCTGGCTGAATAGAGTTTTCTTTAGGAAAACTTCAATTCAGCCTGGCTGAATAGAGTTTTCTTTAGGAAAACTTCAATTCAGCCTGGCTGAATAGAGTTTTCTTTAGGAAAACTTCAATTCAGCCTGGCTGAATAGAGTTTTCTTTAGGAAAACTTCAATTCAGCCTGGCTGAATAGAGTTTTCTTTAGGAAAACTTCAATTCAGCCTGGCTGAATAGAGTTTTCTTTAGGAAAACTTCAATTCAGCCTGGCTGAATAGAGTTTTCTTTAGGAAAACTTCAATTCAGCCTGGCTGAATAGAGTTTTCTTTAGGAAAACTTCAATTCAGCCTGGCTGAATAGAGTTTTATTTAGGAAAACTTCAATTCAGCCTGGCTGAATAGAGTTTTCTTTAGGAAAACTTCAATTCAGCCTGGCTGAATAGAGTTTTCTTTAGGAAAACTTCAATTCAGCCTGGCTGAATAGACTTTTCTTTAGGAAAACTTCAATTCAGCCTGGCTGAATAGAGTTTTCTTTAGGAAAACTTCAATTCAGCCTGGCTGAATAGAGTTTTCTTTAGGAAAACTTCAATTCAGCCTGGCTGAATAGAGTTTTCTTTAGGAAAACTTCAATTCAGCCTGGCTGAATAGAGTTTTCTTTAGGAAAACTTCAATTCAGCCTGGCTGAATAGAGTTTTCTTTAGGAAAACTTCAATTCAGCCTGGCTGAATAGAGTTTTCTTTAGGAAAACTTCAATTCAGCCTGGCTGAATAGAGTTTTCTTTAGGAAAACTACAATTCAGCCTGGCTGAATAGAGTTTTCTATAGGAAAACTTCAATTCAGCCTGGCTGAATAAAGTTTTCTATAGGAAAACTTCAATTCAGCCTGGCTGAATAAAGTTTTCTTTAGGAAAACTTCAATTCAGCCTGGCTGAATAGAGTTTTCTTTAGGAAAACTTCAATTCAGCCTGGCTGAATAGAGTTTTCTTTAGGAAAACTTCAATTCAGCCTGGCTGAATAGAGTTTTCTTTAGGAAAACTTCAATTCAGCCTGGCTGAATAGAGTTTTCTTTAGGAAAACTTCAATTCAGCCTGGCTGAATAGAGTTTTCTTTAGGAAAACTTCAATTCAGCCTGGCTAAATAGAGTTTTCTTTAGGAAAACTTCAATTCAGCCTGGCTGAATAGAGTTTTCTTTAGGAAAACTTCAATTCAGCCTGGCTGAATAGAGTTTTCTTTAGGAAAACTTCAATTCAGCCTGGCTGAATAGAGTTTTCTTTAGGAAAACTTCAATTCAGCCTGGCTGAATAGAGTTTTCTTTAGGAAAACTTCAATTCAGCCTGGCTGAATAGAGTTTTCTTTAGGAAAACTTCAATTCAGCCTGGCTGAATAGAGTTTTCTTTGGGAAAACTTCAATTCAGCCTGGCTGAATAGAGTTTTCTTTAGGAAAACTTCAATTCAGCCTGGCTGAATAGAGTTTTCTTTAGGAAAACTTCAATTCAGCCTGGCTGAATAGAGTTTTCTTTAGGAAAACTTCAATTCAGCCTGGCTGAATAGAGTTTTCTTTAGGAAAACTTCAATTCAGCCTGGCTGAATAGAGTTTTCTTTAGGAAAACTTCAATTCAGCCTGGCTGAATAGAGTTTTCTTTAGGAAAACTTCAATTCAGCCTGGCTGAATAGAGTTTTCTTTAGGAAAACTTCAATTCAGCCTGGCTGAATAGAGTTTTCTTTAGGAAAACTTCAATTCAGCCTGGCTGAATAGAGTTTTCTTTAGGAAAACTTCAATTCAGCCTGGCTGAATAGAGTTTTCTTTAGGAAAACTTCAATTCAGCCTGGCTGAATAGAGTTTTCTTTAGGAAAACTTCAATTCAGCCTGGCTGAATAGAGTTTTCTTTAGGAAAACTTCAATTCAGCCTGGCTGAATAGAGTTTTCTTTAGGAAAACTTCAATTCAGCCTGGCTGAATAGAGTTTTCTTTAGGAAAACTTCAATTCAGCCTGGCTGAATAGAGTTTTCTTTAGGAAAACTTCAATTCAGCCTGGCTGAATAGAGTTTTCTTTAGGATAACTTCAATTCAGCCTGGCTGAATAGAGTTTTCTTTGGGAAAACTTCAATTCAGCCTGGCTGAATAGAGTTTTCTTTGGGAAAACTTCAATTCAGCCTGGCTGAATAGAGTTTTCTTTAGCAAAACTTCAATTCAGCCTGGCTGAATAGAGTTTTCTTTAGGAAAACTTCAATTCAGCCTGGCTGAATAGAGTTTACTTTAGGAAAACTTCAATTCAGCCTGGCTGAATAGAGTTTTCCTTAGGAAAACTTCAATTCAGACTGGCTGAATAGAGTTTTCTTTAGGAAAACTTCAATTCAGCCTGGCTGAATAGAGTTTTCTTTAGGAAAACTTCAATTCAGCCTGGCTGAATAGAGTTTTCTTTAGGAAAACTTCAATTCAGCCTGGCTGAATAGAGTTTTCTTTAGGAAAACTTCAATTCAGACTGGCTGAATAGAGTTTTCTTTAGGAAAACTTCAATTCAGCCTGGCTGAATAGAGTTTTCTTTAGGAAAACTTCAATTCAGCCTGGCTGAATAGAGTTTTCTTTAGGAAAACTTCAATTCAGCCTGGCTGAATAGAGTTTTCTTTAGGAAAACTTCAATTCAGCCTGGCTGAATAGAGTTTTCTTTAGGAAAACTTCAATTCATCCTGGCTGAATAGAGTTTTCTTCGGGAAAACTTCAATTCAGCCTGGCTGAATAGAGTTTTCTTTAGGAAAACTTCAATTCAGCCTAGCTGAATAGAGTTTTCTTTAGGAAAACTTCAATTCAGCCTGGCTGAATAGAGTTTTCTTTAGGAAAACTTCAATTCAGCCTGGCTGAATAGAGTTTTCTTTAGGAAAACTTCAATTCAGCCTTGCTGAATAGAGTTTTCTTTAGGAAAACTTCAATTCAGCCTGGCTGAATAGAGTTTTCTTTAGGAAAACTTCAATTCAGCCTGGCTGAATAGAGTTTTCTTTAGGAAAACTTCAATTCAGCCTGGCTGAATAGAGTTTTCTTTAGGAAAACTTCAATTCAGCCTGGCTGAATAGAGTTTTCTTTAGGAAAACTTCAATTCAGCCTGGCTGAATAGAGTTTTCTTTAGGATAACTTCAATTCAGCCTGGCTGAATAGAGTTTTCTTTGGGAAAACTTCAATTCAGCCTGGCTGAATAGAGTTTTCTTTAGGAAAACTTCAATTCAGCCTGGCTGAATAGAGTTTTCTTTAGGAAAACTTCAATTCAGCCTGGCTGAATAGAGTTTACTTTAGGAAAACTTCAATTCAGCCTGGCTGAATAGAGTTTTCCTTAGGAAAACTTCAATTCAGCCTGGCTGAATAGAGTTTTCCTTAGGAAAACTTCAATTTAGCCTGGCTGAATAGAGTTTTCTTTAGGAAAACTTCAATTCAGCCTGGCTGAATAGAGTTTTCTTTAGAAAAACTTCAATTCAGCCTGGCTGAATAGAGTTTTCTTTAGGAAAACCTCAATTCAGCCTGGCTGAATAGAGTTTTCTTTGGGAAAACTTCAATTCAGCCTGGCTGAATAGAGTTTTCTTTAGGAAAACTTCAATTCAGCCTGGCTGAATAGAGTTTTCTTTAGGAAAACTTCAATTCAGCCTGGCTGAATAGAGTTTTCTTTAGGAAAACTTCAATTCAGCCTGGCTGAATAGAGTTTTCTTTAGGAAAACTTCAATTCAGCCTGGCTGAATAGAGTTTTCTTTAGGAAAACTTCATTTCAGCCTGGCTGAATAGAGTTTTCTTTAGGAAAACTTCAATTCAGCCTGGCTGAATAGAGTTTTCTTTAGGAAAACTTCAATTCAGCCTGGCTGAATAGAGTTTTCTTTAGGAAAACTTCAATTCAGCCTGGCTGAATAGAGTTTTCTTTAGGAAAACTTCAATTCAGCCTGGCTGAATAGAGTTTTCTTTAGGAAAACTTCAATTCAGCCTGGCTGAATAGAGTTTTCTTTAGGAAAACTTCAATTCAGCCTGGCTGAATAGAGTTTTCTTTAGGAAAACTTCAATTCAGCCTGGCTGAATAGAGTTTTCTTTAGGAAAACTTCAATTCAGCCTGGCTGAATAGAGTTTTCTTTAGGAAAACTTCAATTCAGCCTGGCTGAATAGAGTTTTCTTTAGGAAAACTTCAATTCAGCCTGGCTGAATAGAGTTTTCTTTAGGAAAACTTCAATTCAGCCTGGCTGAATAGAGTTTTCTTTAGGAAAACTTCAATTCAGCCTGGCTGAATAGAGTTTTCTTTAGGAAAACTTCAATTCAGCCTGGCTGAATAGAGTTTTCTTTAGGATAACTTCAATTCAGCCTGGCTGAATAGAGTTTTCTTTAGGAAAACTTCAATTCAGCCAGGCTGAATAGGGTTTTCTTTAGGAAAACTTCAATTCAGCCTGGCTGAATAGAGTTTTCTTTAGGAAAACTTCAATTGAGCCTGGCTGAATAGAGTTTTCTTTAGGAAAACTTCAATTCAGCCTGGCTGAATAGAGTTTTCTTTAGGAAAACTTCAATTCAGCCTGGCTGAATAGAGTTTTCTTTAGGAAAACTTCAATTCAGCCTGGCTGAATAGAGTTTTCTTTAGGAAAACTTCAATTCAGCCTGGCTGAATAGAGTTTTCTTTAGGAAAACTTCAATTCAGCCTGGCTGAATAGAGTTTTCTTTGGGAAAACTTCAATTCAGCCTGGCTGAATAGAGTTTTCTTTGGGAAAACTTCAATTTAGCCTGGCTGAATAGAGTTTTCTTTGGGAAAACTTCAATTCAGCCTGGCTGAATAGAGTTTTCTTTGGGAAAACTTCAATTCAGCCTGGCCGAATAGAGTTTTCTTTGGGAAAACTTCAATTCAGCCTGGCTGAATAGAGTTTTCTTTAGGAAATCTTCAATAGGGTATTTTTTGGGAAAATTGCTATAATTTAGGCTTGTACTGTTGGCCATTGATTTGCTCTGCGATTTATTTTTGACTATTTGTAAAGGTCATAATGGAATGTAGCGACACACATACAAATCCACACACTCTGGAATATTTGTATATATTTTAATTTGTATTTCTTTGTACTATCGTTCACGTTTTGCTCACTCTTTTACGTTGTCTTCATTATATTTCGCTTCATTTGCTGCCAGAAACAAAAATGCGTTGTAAGGCAGAAAACGAAAAGAAAATGCTGTCAATGCACAAGCTTTTATCCCATAGATGATGTTGCGGCTGAGTGTGTCTTTCGTTTTCACTTCATGGCGGGCCAAGATATAAACGGCCGGCCGACAGGCTACAGAAGAAAAATTTGTTGCGGCACGAACGTGACTGAAATATTGAAAATGTAAATTACATTAAATTAAGGTTTTCAATATGTATGTATGTATTTGTGGATTGGTGTCGTTTCGGGTGTGTTTTTTTTATTGGACTGTATGCTTGTAGGCGTATTGGTAAATATGTTTGCTTGTATCGTAAGTAGGACGGTATGCATATAATACGAATGAATATTTTTATGATTTACTCCAAATAAAGCAAATGACGGCGTGGTCCTTATTTAAAACAAATACCAAGCAATCCTGCCAGCATTCCTTCGACCATCGACAAGAAAGAGTAGGAGAAAATTCTCCTACAACCTTCGTCGTCGTCGTCCAGCTTATGCAGGGACGGTAGGTCGGTGGACTTTGCTGCTTTGTCAGCATCATCTGTGTGCGTTGCATGTATGTGCGTGTGCGAGTGTGTTGGTCATTGGGCTATGTAATCAACCTCAATTATCAGGAGAATATTTCCGTTTCCGTTCTTGCGTGTGCGTCGGATAAAGGCTGGTTTGAGGCCTTCTGAGAATTGAGTGTGGCCATGTGGCCTCTTCATTATCATCGTTTTTTGGGTGGCGGATATGTGTTTGCTTATTTGCTTAAATATGCTTCCTATGTGTGGATATGTCTCCATAAAAACGGAGATGTGATAAAAATATTTTCCCTTTATTTTGTTTAAAAAAAAGATAAATAAATGTTGATAAAATTTTATTACCTGTCCTGAATCAGCCCATTTCGTTAGTATTCATTTCAATATTTGGGCATAATAATTTGAATTTTTTTGAGATATTTACGATCAAAAACGTATGTGGAATATTACCAGGTTATGATTTTGTTTTGGCATCTAATATTTACACAACATAGATGAAACAATTGTGAAAAGGAGGTATTGGCAGATGGTAGGGTATGGAGTATGGGATATTTGTTTAAAATGAACTAGAGATTTGTTAAAAGATTTCCATCGAGATGCAGTTGAAAACTCCCTTTTGAGAAAGTTTCCTATATTAAAAAGTAAAGCGTGTTAAGTTCGGCCGGGCCGAATCTTATATACCCTCCGCCATGGATCGCATTTGTCGAGTTCTTTTCCCGGCATGTCTTCTTAGGCAAAACAAGTAAAAAGGCGTTAAGTTCGGCCGGTCCGAACTTTAGATATCCACCACCTCGGGTATATATGTAAACCACCTTGCAACGAAATCATGTGAAAATTGCATTTCTTATGTCCCGTAGCAGTTCAACGAAATATGAGCCGATTTGGACCAAATACTAATAAGTACAAGTCATTGTTCAATTGTGTATAACAAACTGTTGCTTTTTTTAGTAACTGTAACTCTAAAAATAAACCGATCTGAACCATATACAACATGGATATCGAAAAGCCTAACATAAGTCAATGTGTCAAATTTCAGTTAAATCGGATTATATTTAAATGCGCCGTTTTTGGGCCAAGACTTTAAATCGAGATATCGGTCTATATGGCAGCTATATGCAAATTTTGATAGATCTAGATAGACAGGCCTGGCGCAAATCACTGTTCCAAACTTGCGAAATTGGAAAATTGGACAATAAATGAGCCTTTTATAGGCCCAAAACCTAAAACCCAGAGATCGGTCCATATGGCAGCTATATCCAAATCTGAACCGATCTGTGCCATAATGCAGAAGTATATCAAGGTGCTTAACTTAACTCACCGTTCCAAATTTCGGCGACATCGGACAATAAATGAGCTTTTTAAGGGTCCAAAACCTTAAATCGAGAGATCGATCTATATGGCAGCTATATCCAAATCTGATCGGATAAAGGCCAAATTGAAGAAAGATATCAAAGGGACTCACTGTCCCGAATTTCAGCAAAATCGGATAATAAATGTTACTTTTATGGGCCTAAGACCCTAAATAGGTGGATCGGTCTATATGGCAGCTATATCAAAATCTGGACCGATCTGAGCCAAATTGACCAAGGATGTCGAGGGGCCTATCACAACTCACTGTCCCAAATTTCAGCAAAATCGGAAAATAAATGTGGCTTTTATGGGCCTAAGATCCTAAATCGTAGGATCGGTCTATATGGCAGCTATATTCAAATCTGGGCCGATCAGAGCCAAATTCACGGAGGATGTCGAAGGGCCTAACACAACTCACTGTCCCAAATTTCAGCAAAATCGGATAATAAATGTGGCTTTTATGGGCCTAAGATCCTAAATCGTAGGATCGGTCTATATGGCAGCTATATCCAAATCTAGACCGATCTGAACCAAATTCACAGGGGATGTCTAAAGGCCTAACACAACTCACTGTCCCAAATTTTAGCAAAATCGGATAATAAATGTGGCTTTTATGGGCCTAAGACCCTAAATCGGAGGATCGGTCTATATGGGGGCTATATCAAGATATAGTCCGATACAGCGCATCTTTGAACTTAACCTGCTTATAGACAAAAAAAGAATCTGTGCAAAGTTTCAGCTCAATATCTCTATTTTTGAAGCCTGTAGCGTGATTTCAACAGACAGGCGGACAGACGGACGGACATGTCTAGATCGTCTTTGATTTTTACGCTGATCAAGAATATATTTACTTTATAGGGTCGAAAATGGATATTTCGATGTGTTGCAAACGGAATGACAAAATGAATATACCCCCATCCTTCGGTGGTGGGTATAAAAATGTTCGGACCACAATTAAATGAGATGTTGGAGACCTGTGTAAAATGTCAGCCAATTCGAATAAGAATTGGGGGCTCAGAAAGTAAAATAGAGAGATCGGTTTATTTGGAAGCTGTATCAGACTATAGACGGATTCAGATCATAATAAATACGTTTCTTGATGATTAAGAGAGGATTCGTCGTACAAAATTTCAGCCAAATCCGATAATAATTGCGACCTCTAGAGGGTCATGAAGTCAAGATCCCAGATCGGTTTATATGGCAGCTATATCAGGTTATCAGCCGATGTGAACCCCATTTGGCACAGTTGTTGAAAGTCATAATAAAATACGTCATGCAAAATTTCAGCCAAATCGGATAGGAATTGCGTCCTCTAGAAGCTCAAGAAGTCAAGTCCCCAGATCGGTTTATATGACAGCTACATCAGGTTATGGACCGATTTGAACCATATGTAGCACAGTTGTTGGATATCATAACGAAATACTTCGTGCAAGATTTCAATCAAATCGGATAAGAATTGCGCCCTCTAGAGGCTCAAGAAGTCAAGATTCAAGATCGGTTTATATGGTAGCTATATCAGGTTATTGACCGATTTGAACCATACTTAGTACAGTTGTTGCGAAAGACGTCTTGCAAAATTTCATTCCCATCGGATAAGAATTGCACCCTCTAGAGGCTCATGAACTCAAGACCCAAGATCGGTTTATATGACAGCTATATCAAAACATGGACCGATATGATCCATTTACAATCCCAACCGACCTACACTAATAAGAAGTATTTGTGCAAAATTTCAAGCCGCTAACTTTACTTCTTTGAAAGTTAGCGCACTATCGACAGACAGACGGACGGACAGACGGACGGACGGACATGGCTAGATCGACATAAAATGTCACGACGATCAAGAATATCTTTACTTTATGGGGTCTCAGACGAATATTTCGAGTAGTTACAAACAGAATGACGAAATTAGTATACCCCCATCCTATGGTGGAGGTTTAAAACAATAAACTACCTTCCGAGTTATATATGCCTCACGGCATATGTTCGCTCCAATGTTATTCCGAAAGTTATTTCTATGCTTTATGGCCTGCCACGACTTGCTTTGTTTATTACGATGATATGATTTGATAACAGTTTTAATTTAAATTTTAGGCTTAGCCAGGCAAAACTTAAAGTTTTTCTGGCTTTCAAAAAAATAATGAAAGAAAAAAACTAAATATGTAACAATTATGTAAACAAAGGCCCAAATGGGTACTTCTCCTTTGACTAAATGTTGCTACTTAAGTTCTAAAAGAATTTACATATCCCCTTACTGTGTATGTGCGTGTGTGTGTTTGTGTGTGGCTGAGTTCGTATTGCGTATGAATTTTTGTTGGTATGCGTATGAATGTTTATGCGTGTTGTTGATTCAAAGCAATTTAATTTTGACGAAGAACTTTTGTGCGTAACAGAGAGAGAGAGAGAGAGAGCCGTTTCAAAAAAAAAAAAAATAATAAAATAACAGCCGAGGGAATTTAATAAGAAAATATGGTGAATAAACTAAAAACAGATGCTCCATAAAAAGTTAAATTTTTAATGAGTTGACTGACTGTGTACATATCAGAGAGACTGTCGCAGTATGCAAACAGTACTGGAAAGTTTTGTGGAGCAGAATAAGTATGACAAGTGTGGATGTGTGTGTGTGTGTGTGTGTGTGCGTAAATATGTGAGTGCAATGCAGTGGTCGAAATGTGGAAACTCTACTGTAAGCGAAATGCTGAAAAGTACAACTTTCGTTTTAGACGGAATAACCAGTTTAAGACCGCCCATTTCGGCGTCGTTGGTTAAAGCTTCCTGAAGTACACTGAAAAGAAATTGTGTTTGCTTTAAAGATTTGATTACAATATAGCAAACTTAATTGAAAGATGAGCAAATTTTCAACTTTTTAAGCGAACCCAGGGATCGTAAGTCCACAAACCACGCCTCCATTTACCCGTGGTTTCAAAATAAGCAAATAATGCATATTGCAAATTTTGCCCATGAACATTCCACTAAGGAACAGGGGCAAACAAACTTCTCACATATCAATGAGTGCAGTCCGATTCAAGTTTAAGCTCAATGATAAGGGGCCTCCTTTTTACAGCCGAGTCCGAACGACGTGCCGCAGAGCGACATTTCTTTGGAGAAAAGTTTTACATGGGATAGTACCTCACAAATGTTGCCAGCATAAGGAGGGGAAAACCACCGTTGAATTTTTTTTTCTGATGGTTTCGCCAGGATTCGAACCCAGGCATTCAGCGTCATAGGCGGACATGCTATCCTCTGCGCTACGGTGGCCTCTAACCTTAATAAGCACAACCTTAAATCATACTGCCATCATGAGGATCTTCAGTCCCGCCGAAGCGGCTTTACATTGTGAACAGCTGCTGATATTGAAGAACCTTTCGAGTTCCTTCCCTTACAGCTAGCGCTCACCTAGAGTCCAACCGAGTGATCCAATCAGGAAGATCTTCAGTGCCACCGAAGCGGCTTAACAGTGGTAACAGCTGCTGCTAATGAAGAACCTTTGAAAATCCTTCTCTTACCGCTAGCGCTTACTTTGAGTCCAACCGGGTGATCCAATCAGGATGATCTTAAGTCCCACCGAAGCGGCTTAACAGTGATAACAGCTGCTGCTAATGAAGAACCTTTGAAGTTCCTTCCCTTACCGCTAGCGCTCACCTAGAGTCCAACCGAGTAATCCAATCAGGAGGATCTTTAGTGCCGCCGAAGCGGCTTAATAGTGGTAACAGCTGCTGCTAATGAAGAACCTTTGAAATTCCTTCCCTTACCGCTAGCGCTCACCTTGAGTCCAATCACACAGTTCTTGTTGGATCCCGTCTTAGTGCCTTCCCCTCCGCTTTTGATCATGGTAGGGGGATTTCCGTTTCCAGCAATCCCGGCCGATACGGGATAACTGTGAGCACCACACAGGCTGGATTGAACTTCGACTTTTGTTGTATTCATCGCTATCACGGGTCCACAAATTGCGGATTGTGGAAAGCTTCCTATTTATGCGGAGTAGCTGCTAATGTGGTCGCTGGTAGTCAGCGATATCGTTGTGTTGTTGTGTTCATTGCTATCACGGGAATTTCTCGTTTCTAGTAATCCCGGCCGACACGAGACAACTGTGAATATCACACAGGCTGGAACTTTTACCTCGGACTTTTGTTGTGTTCCTCGCTATCACGGGAAGCTTGTGGTTTGTTTAAAGTTTCGTATTTATGCGGAGTAGCTGCGAATGTGGTCGCCGGTGGTCAGTGATATCGTTGTGTTCATCGCTATCAGTGGAAGCTTAGCTGAAAGCTACAGGGCGCGTCCACAAATTGTGGATTGTGGAAAACTTCGTATTTATGCGTAGCAGCTGCCAATATGGTCGCGCGTAGTTAGCGATATCGACATTAGAGTCTTAGTGAGGGGATCAGGTGGCACTGATTCTAACTTAAATACTAAGTGTCAATGATACTCGAAATGACAAGGCGAGTTATAGGCGCCTTCAAATTACCAGTGGTCAACATCAGCATCTATGCCCAGATTAGGGGTGGCTGAAGGGGAGCGTCGGATCTTGAAGCAAGCTGCTTGCAACATCGAGGGATACATAATACACATAACCCATGCAGTTGGGGCGCTGTGCCAGTAACCCGTACCCGAAAAACTACAGAAATTACTCGGAGAAACAAAAGTATATTAAAAACGAATTGCCCGAACATTGAAGACCCAATCTAAAAAATAACCTTAGTCTTCAGATCTGCAGCTGGATTGTCTGCACTCTTTATAGAAAAGGTGCGGTATATGCCGTGGTAGATATATTGGAAAAGTACAAGGCAGATAGTAACGCTTTACAGGAAGGACGATGGATCGGGAATGGCGTCACAACAACACCAAACGGTGACAAACTATACCATAGCTGCCATGACTAACTACTAAATATCCCCATGGATATTCCATTTAAAAACAGGGGGATATTTCTCTCATATCAATGAGTGCAATCCGATTAAAGTTTTAGGCTTAATGAAATGCGGCCTCCTTTTTTATTCCGTTCCGAACGGAGTGCCGCATAGCGACACCACTTGTTTAAGTTTTAACATGGCAGTATACCTCACATTTGATGCCAGAATTTTTTCTGAGTTGGCCAGTGTAAAAAATTTATTCCTCCAGCCGAACAATATAGATATCGAAACGCCTGAATCTTTGGCGCTTCTTCTCCAATCTCTGACACAGAGTTTCGAGATGTCGCTCCACTTGGTCACTCCATCGGAATTTTGGTTGTTGCTATGGTAGCCACATTTTCATGTG
Organism: Stomoxys calcitrans; assembly: GCF_963082655.1. Classification (NCBI taxonomy): domain Eukaryota; kingdom Metazoa; phylum Arthropoda; class Insecta; order Diptera; family Muscidae; genus Stomoxys; species Stomoxys calcitrans. The sequence goes on along the minus strand of NC_081556.1, from coordinate 100,205,923 downwards.
GAGGTGGCGTTCCTTGTCAAACTCGTGTAAGTGTGCAAGCTCGCTCTGGTACAAAAGACTGATCGCCGCGGGAACAGGGCCATTGGTTATTTAAAGGCGCCAATAACTCGCCTTGTCATATCGAGCATCATAGGGACTCAGTATTTGTGCAAGAGCTGGAGCCGCCCGACATCTCACTGAGACTCTCCGCTCGATACCGTTGATTGTCCACGACTGCAGTTGCCGCTACTCCATATTCCACTATTCGCAACCTGTGGACGCACCCGGTAGCTCGCAGCTAAGCTTCTCCTGACTGCAATGAACACCACACAGATTGGATCTCAATATTCCAGCCTGTGTGGTACTAACGGCTATCCCGAGCCGGAATTTTGATCTTTAGTCCCCGTTTGCGTGTTCTATTATGATCGCCTTCAAAAGACTTCTTTGCTGGAGTTTCTTCATCCATTCTGACAACATGACCTAGTCAATGCAACCGTTAAATTTTGTTGCGTTTTACTATGCTATTGTCGTCATAAAACTTGTGGGTCATACGACGTTGATATTCTCTATTGAAGCATACTATTTCGTATAATTCACCAAGAATTTTTCTCTCAAACACTCCAAGTACTACCTCAGCTGCTTTTGCAAGTACCCATGCTTCGGAGTGGCCCAATAGCATGGGTAGTATCAGTGTCTTGTGCAATGTAATTTTCGTCAATTGAGAGGTGACTTTGATGGTGGAGGCCACCGTAGAGCAGAGATTAGCTGGTCCGCCTATGACGCTGAACGCCTGGGTTCGAATTCTGGCGAGACCATCAGAAAAAATGTTCAGCGGTGGTTTTCCCCTCCTAATGCTGGCAACATTTGTGAGGTACTATGCCATGTAAAACTTCTCTCTAAAGAGGTGTCGCACTGCGCACGCCATTCGGACTAGGCTATAAAAAGGAGGCCCCTTATCATTGGGCTTAAACTTGAATCGGAGTGCACTCATTGATATGTGAGAAGTTTGCCCCTGTTCCTTAGTGGAATGTTCAAAATTTGCATTTGCAATCTTCAAACATTAAATTATAAGGACCGTACTTTCGATTCAAATAAAGATTTTATACATTTTTCGGAATTTGATGTACTTTTTTTGAAAGACTTTCTCATAGCCCATCAAAAATCACTTTTTTTGTACCCATTTTGGTTTGAATTTTTAAAACCAAAGTCTGTCGCATTTAATGTTCTTTGAATAGAACTCTGTTACCAACTAAAGTCGTTATTATTTATTTTTGTTCATGGACATACAATTCCATTAACTACTTCAAATTGCATTACTCAAAGTGTTACCAAGCCTAGGCTCTGTTCAAATTTTTCCTTAGGCCAAGTATAGCGTATAGCCCAAGTTGGGACATGATGCATGATTTATGTTTGTGTGTGTGTTTATAAGATTATGTATGGATTTTGTTCACATAGGCCATGTCCTGGGTATGATGTTATGTTTTGGTACATTACCCGACTTAATTCAGAATGCCATACTATGCTCCTCGACCTCATCGCCCTGCCGCAAACACATACCCGCAGGATATAAATAAAGTAAGACAAACAGTGATGTTTCACCCGGGAAACATACCATGATGTGTTCGTGGTCGCCGCTTCCGCCAATGCCACAAACACTACTGCAAACAGTAGCAGTAGCAGTAACCGTCGCCATCACCATCATCTCCATATCAGCTTCATTGGTATCAACATCAACATGTGAATCAACAACACCAGCACTGTTTCATTGCTCGAATGCTGCTGCTACTACGCACAGCAAAAAAACACAAAAATGAAATACATATATTTTTTATGATTAAGAGTCGAAGATTTTTTTTCTCCTGTTAGAAACACAATTTTCTGTTGACTTAACAAAATTAAAATGACTTTTAAGATGTCAGAGTTTTTATGGGGTAAGCTCAAAAACACACACACATGCACACCAACCAACTCTCCCATATAAACGCCACTCCACAACTATTGTAAGTAAGTGTTCGTTTCAGATGAATGTGTATGGTAGGTGGTATGTGCAAGTAGACTTGCATACATCATTTGTATCGTTACACATACAATTACACGTGATCCATTGCACAAGGCGTTAAATGAAAATCTCAACAACACATTAAAACTGAAATTTTGATTTAGATTGTGAGCAGAATTTATGCCTTTTTTTGGTGGGATTGTAGAGAGTATTGGGTGTGGAGATAAGTTTGAATCCAGTCTGAAGTTTTAAAAAATTTTTATAAATTTGCCCATGAATATTCCGTTAAGGAACAGCGGCGATATTTCTCTCATATCTATAGGTTCTGTCCGTTTCAAGTTTAAGCTAAATGAATGGAGACACCACTTAGTAGAGAAATTTTGCTTTGCTGAATACTCCACATATGTGGTCAGCATTAGTAAGAGAGAGGTTAGTATTGGTTGGAGGGGCTGTCTTTTTTCCTAAAAAAAACTCACAGTCATTGTAACACTACAGAACAACAGGAACCCGACGACGGACCCATCACCGACTTAAACATTCGGAATACTGGGTTAAGTAAAGATCCTTATATTGAAGCATTAGGCAGCGCAGCTACAGGAGAATCAATGCAACACAACGAATAGGGAGCCGATGATGGTACCACCACCTACTCCCAAGAAGCCCATTTACTTAAGATTTGGAAGGCAAAGATCCTAGTATTGAAACACCAGGCAGAAAAGGGAATGGAAACCCAATATAGCTTAACGAACAGGGACCCGATGATAGAACCAATACCGACTTTATAAAAAGTCGGAAGACAGGAAAGTCAATGAAGTCTAAAGAACAAGATGCCCATTTACTGGACGACCAATGATTGAGGTAATCCAGGTAAACCTCCACCGGAGCGAGACTGCTACACACGCTCTGATGGAGAAGATCAGTAAGGGCAAGATTCATATTGCCTTAATTCAGGAGCCATGGACGTCCCGGAACAAAGTCTCTGGACTAAACCATATTAACTACCAATTATTCTATGCTATCACTGGTACTCGGCCGAGGACCTGCGTTATTTTTCATAGAAATTTGAATTATATATTTTACCCACTCCTTTGGGTGACCACCATAAATGACCTATTACGGATGCTGACTGAGGAGGGATTTGAACCCGTCTGCTATGCAGACGATGTTATAATACTTCTAAAAGGTAAGGATCCGAACGAGCTATGCAGAAGGGCCGAAAGGGTCTTGCATTTGGCATATGACTGGGCTAGGCCGAGAGGTCTCAATGTTAATCCAGAGAAGACTGAAATATGGCTGTTCACGAGGAAGATGAAGGTGGGCCACGACGTTTCCTCAATAAGACGATTTCGATATCTGACAAGGTCAAATACTTAGGTGTGATCTTGGTCAGGAAACTGAATTGCAAGTGTCACATTCAGGAGCGTAATGAGAAGGCACACAGATGTTGGGCACTATGTAGACGGGCTGTAGGCTCGAAATGGGGCCTGAATCCTAGGATAGTCTACTGGCTCTACAGGAGCGTGATTAGACCAATACTTACTTACACCTCAGTAGTTTGGTGGACTGCTATGGATAAAAAGTGCAACATAAGGACCATACAACAAGTTCAGAGAACATGTTGTCTTGGCATAGGCGGAGCGATGAGGATCACGCCCACTAGGGCACTGGAGACTATTCTAGATATCCGACCCATTGACATACAGATTAAGTGTGAGGCAGCCATTGCGGCTATGAGACTTAACGCGATGGGAGAATGGATTGAGGATGGGAGCAGCTCATACCATCGCGGTATAATCGAGGCGACGATAGGAAATCTAGAAGGAAAGGAAGAGGTTTCCGATCGAATACCTGAGATGAACCTTGAAATTGAGTGCGACGCACTGCTGTCGTCGGCACAGTCTTGGAGTAGTGGAACCCTAGTATTGCCATCTGGAAGATCATGTTACACGGATGGATCAAAGCTAGAGAACAGAGTGGGCCTGGGGTTTACTTTGATAACCCAGGGACTGAGATCTGTTTTAGACTGCCTGACCATAATACGGTCCTGCAGACGGAGATCCGGGCGATCACGGAATGCGTGAAGTGGGGTGGTGCTAATGTGAGGACGTCGAGTCTGAACATCTTTACCAACAGTAATATTGCCATAAGGTCAATAACAACCAGGACGCTAAGGTCACGAACAGTCTTGCAGTGTAAGAAGGAGATTAACGTCTTCTCTGAGGATTGGAAAATCCGCATCATTTGGCTGCCGGGTCATAACGAATTAAGGGGAAATGAAAGGGCAGACGATTTGGTGGTAAAGACCAGAGGACTGCCGTCAATAAACTTGGTTAACCCGAAGCCTTTCGGGTCGACGTAGTCCGACTTAAGGGAGTGAGCGACGAATGCGCATGCAACATTGTGGAACAGCGAAACGGTCGGTGGGGGGGTCCAGATCGTGAGAAGACGAGGCTATTACTGAAAGGAAGCAAGAAGAAGGTCGGTATAGCTATTGGTATCATAACGGGACACATAGGACTACGAGCTCACTTATGTAAAATCGGTGCGGCAAGTGATAGCATGTGTAGGGCATGCGGAGAAGATGATGAGACTTCGGAGCATTTCCTTCGTCATTGCCCGGCTTTCGCGTCCAACAGATACCGGAACTTAGGTGGAGACACAATATCAGACATGAACCAACTTAGGGGAGTGGCATTGAAAAGAATTAAGGATTTTGTAAGTAGCACGGAATTCCTAACTTAAAATTTTCTTTTTAGAGGTTACTTCATAGTTTGTAGAGCGCACAGCAAGCCGATTACTGGCTTAGTTGTATGTCCATAGTGGCATGTCGCGGATTAATATCTGCACTCTCTGTTCAACCTAACCTAACCTAAGCAAAAGAATAGCCCTTTAATTGAAATCAAACTCACAATTCCCTCGCGGGTAATCCGAGTACGTTACTAATGTCTGATACTGAAACCTTGACTACTGGAGTGGCTGCACCAAGCTCCACTAGGCAACTGGTTTTATAGGCTTTTGACTAAGACGCATGGAACGGATCTTGAGGACAAGGCCTATCCCACTTAACCTTCGGATGCCATTTATGTGCTTAAGCCATGAGCCTTCTCTGGCAAACACATACGCCGCTTGAAGAGGAGGAGTGAAACAAGTCTCCTAACCGTTGAGCAGAGTGGACGTGTTTGAAATTTCGGTCCTCAATGAGAAATGTCTGTATCTCGGAATAGGTACTACCTATTACGCTAAAATTTTAAAGCCTTTCAGGAGTAGGTTTAAAATGGACTCCAAAAAAAAATGTGGTTTTTCCGATTCAGATTCAGACAGCGATATTGTCAATGAGAAAATCATCACATGAGGTCAGTTGTGAGCGAGGGTTTTGCTAAGCTCACAAGAAAACTGAGAAAGCAATCTTGGGCACGACCAAGGAGGCTAAGGAGCCTTTAAGTAAAGGTGGTTTTACCAAATCAGATTCAGACAGCGATATTGTCAATGAGAAAGTCATCACATGACGGCAGTTGTGAGCGCGGGCTTTGCTAAGCCCACAAGAAGACTGAGAAAGCAATCTGGGGCATGACGAATGAGGTTGAGGAGTATGCACCGGCAGCTCAATTAAGTGAATGTGCAGGATACTGGAAGGTATAGAACTGACATTTCAAGCACTGCTACGGAAGCTAAAAGAGATCCAGATCTCCCGAAGAGCATTAAACTGCTAAAATGCTGAGAAAGAATAGGAGCTCCCTCTTAAGTAAGTGGTGGTATGGGCCGTAGTAAGTTGTCCGCTCCTCTTATAGGTTTGGGTACATTGACACCTGTAGTCTAGAGGAAGCCCACAACCAATCGTCAGACTAACAAAAAAGGAAGAGTGAGATAAACCAGAGGGATGCGGAGTACGTCCCCAGTTTTTAAGTGAAGGTGGTTTTTCCAAATCAAATTCAGACAACGATATTGTCAATGAAAAAGTCATCTCAGGCGAATCGAGAGATGAGAATAGCGGGATGACGGCAGTTTTCAGCGGGGGATTTGCTAAGCTCACAAGAAGACTTAGAAAGCAATCTGGGGCATGACCAAGTAGGCTCAGGAGTGTGCACCAGCAGCGCAATCAAGCGTAAGCGCAGGATACTGGAAGGTATAGAACTGACTGACCGGCCACCGCAGCGCAGAGGTTAGCATGTCCGCCTATGATTGAACCTGAACGCCTGGGTTTGAATCCTAGCGAGATCATCAGAAACAATTTTCAGCTCTGGTTTTCCCCTTCTAATGCTGGCAACATTTGTGAGGTACTATGCCTTGTAAAAACTTCTCTCCAAAGTGGTGTCGTACTGCGGCACCCCGTTCGGACTCGGCTATAAAAAAGAGGCCCCTTATCATTGAGCTTAAACTTGGATCGGACTGCACTCATTGATATGTGAGAAGTTTGCCCCTGTTCCTTAGTGGAATGCTCATGGGCAAAATTTGCAATTCGCATAGAACTGACATTTCAAGCATTGCTATGGAAGCTGAAAAGAGAATTAGATCTCCTGAAGAGCATAAAACGGCTAAAATGCTGGGAAAGAAAGGAGCTTCCTCTCAAGTACTCTAAGAAGACCAAACCAGCCCTACCGCAACGGAGACTCTAGGCAGAGTCCTGAGTCCGGAGGAAAACATAGTCGAAACAAGAGCAAAGGAAGTGCGCACGGCCCGTGAGCCTTCATGGAAGTCTGTGACTTTCAAAAGGACACCACAGCCATCACGGAAGGGGAAGATGGTATCTGAATAGGTAAGAAGCCGTCCTCTTACCACAGAGTGGCTAGGAAGCAAAACAGAGATGAGCTGACTTATGTAGTCATCGATATCGGCAGTGCAACCAGTTAGAAAAAGAGCTCCCCACTTTCAACTACTCTGGGAGGACCAAACTAGTCTTCCCGCAACGAAGACTTCAGACGGTGTGCTGCGGAGGGAGATAAAGTCGGATCAGAAATGAAGAAAGTGCGCACGGCCCCTGAGTCTTTAATGAGGACTGTGACTTTCATAAGGACACCACAGCCATCCTTCTGCGATGGCTGTGGCCTCATTGTGGTAAGAAAAGGAGCTCCCCGCATTCAACTACTCTGGGAAGACCAAGCTAGTCCTACCGCAACGGAGACTCAAGACAGTGTTCTGCGGAGGGAACAGAAATGAAGAAAGTGCGCACGGCCCCTGAGTCATTAATGAGGACTGCGACTTTTATAGCCATCCTTCTGCGCACGGCCCCTGAGTCATTAATGAGGACTGCGACTTTCATAGCCATTCTTCTGCTGCTTTTGCTTCCACAATGACGGCGCAGCTGTCATTAAAACGGTAAGTAGCCGCCCTCTGACAAGGAAGCACAACAGAGGTAAGCTGACTTATGCAGTCATCGATATCGGCAGTGCATCCCAAAGGATTTCACCAGATCATGGGTTCCAAGTGTATGACCTGGTTAACGAGCGGAATTTCGAACATGTGTGGAACTCTGAAGATGGTCCACCTATACAAATGATGAGCTGCGAGTATAGAGGAGATATCTTTACGCTAAGCTTTGCCTCTGTAGAATCTATAGATACCGTCAAAAACCTCGTGGGAATGGAGACTCAATACAGTATCCTGCGGAGGGAGACAAAAGCGCGCATGTCCAAAAGGACGCCACAGCCATCATGAAAGCGGAGGATGGTCGCTGAAAAAGGTAAGAAGCCGCCCTCTGGCAAGGAAGCACAATAGAGATAAGTCAGCTTATACCGTCATCGATATCGGCAGTGCATCCAAAAGAATTCCACCAGATCATCGGTTCCAGTTAGAGAAATTGGTTAACGAGCGGATTTTCGAACATGTGTGGAACTCTGAAAAGAGTCCACCGATACAAATGATGAGCTGCGAGTATAGAGGGGACATCTTTATGCTAAGCTTTGCCTCAGTAGAATCTATTGATACCATCAAAAAGCTTGTGGGAATGGATACTCAATACAGGGGAACGAAGGAAGCGCGCATGTTCAAAAGGACGCCACAGCCATCATGGAAACAGAGGATGGTCGCTGAATAAGATAATGAGGAAGTCTGAACTCTGAATACAAATTGTGAGCTGCGAGTATAGAGGGGATGTCTTGGCGCTGCGTTTTGCCTCAGTAGTATGTATTGATACCGTCAAAAAGCTCGTGGGAATGAACACTATAGACAGTGTCCTGCGGAGGGGGACAAAGTCGAAAGGGGAACGAAGCGGAGGATGGTCGCTGAAAAAGGTAATCAGCCGCCCTTTGGCAAGGATATCGCCAGTGCAACCGGTAGGATTCCACCAGATCATCGGTTCTAAGTAGAGAATCTGGTTAACGAACCGATTTTTGAACATGTGTGGAACTCTGAAGAGGGTGCACCTATACAAATGATGAACTGCAATTATAGAGGGCACATCTTTACGGTGCGATTTTGTGATATTGATACCGTCAGAAAGCTCGTCGGAAGCATCCACACTTCCTGGGGTGCAAAGCTCGACCTGATGCGAAAAATTGACATTCTCCAGCTCAAACGGTGGAAATCCCCTAGCTCAGACGGTGTGGGCTCATAAGTGGGTGAAATAGCTGAGGTCAAATCCCACCCCCAAAAAGTACTCCTCGTCAAATGGATATGTATACATATCACAGCAATTTAGCAAATGAAATATGGTGCTCAAATAAAAGACATTTGAGTGTAGAACACGAATTTGGTGTTCAAATGTGCGGCTAAGTGTTTGGGGGGCCGCCCCTTCCCAAAAACACCCCTAAACAGGACAAATTTACGACCATAACAATATGGGGCTCAAATGAAAGGTCTTTGGGAGTAAAGCACGAATCTGATATCAAAATTCGGGAAAAGAGTCTATGGGGCCACTCCACCCCCATAACACCAGCTAAAAAATTTGTCAACGCCGACTATATGAAAAATCCGCAATTACTTTTTTGGCAATCCATAAATAGGGCGTATTTGCTTACAATTGCAATATGGGGCTTAATTAAGAGGTATTTTAGAGTAGAACACGAATCTGACAGATATTTTCAGATTTTTCAGATTTCCACTGAGTGGCCGCCTCATCCGCCAAAACACTCCCAAACCGAACATGTTTGCTGTCTATGGCAATATGGGATCAAATGAAAGATTATTGGGAGTAGACCACGAATCTGAAGTCAACATGCGGGACAAACTGTCTAGGGGACGCCCTACTACTAAGAAACTTAGTTTTAGAGGGACCAATCCACTCTCCAAAACACATCTAAATGGGACATATTTACCGACCAGGTCAGTGTGGGACTCAAATGAAAAGTATTGAGGATTAGAGCATGAAATTGACACCCACTTCCGAGACCAGTTTTCTGGGGGTCTACCCTTCCCCAAAACAAATAGCAATTGGGGCTTAAATAAAGGTATATGGGAATAGAATACGAATCTGATACCCAAATGTCGGACCTTGTATTTAGGCCGACGCCCCTTCCCCGAAACACCCCACAAAGAGTAAAAATTTACCAACCATGGCAGTATGTGGTTCAAACGAAAGGTATTTGCGTTTAGAAAACGAATTTGATAACCAATTTTGGGGCCAAGTATTGGGATAATGCCTCATGCCATAAACTCCCCTTAAATCAATAGCAATATGGGCTTTAAATAAATCGCATGGTATATTAGAGTAGAGTACGATGCTGATATTTTTTTCAGGGCTAAGTGTGTGGGGGACAACCTAAGCTTGGAAAAAACCGCTATATCGGTCATACGTATTTACCGATCATGGCAATATGGGACTCAAATGAAAGGCATTTGGGAGTAGAGCATAAAATTCAGACTCCCTTTCAGGACCACCATCCCTATCCTTCCGACCACAAACCTGTGGGGCCTTGGGGCCACTCCCAAAATCCCCATGAGAATATCGGCCTCAAATAAAGTTTTTTAAGAATGGAGTACAACTAACATGCAAACTTAAACTTGTTTTGTTAGTAGCATGGTATTTGAAAATAAGGTCTTTAATTGTCGAAAATAAATATTCAAAGGATAATTTTGTTCCACATAAAGTAAAAGAAGGCATAGCGAAGCGGGCCCTGTCCAGCTAGTCTCCCATAAAAAACGATCGCTCGATTTGACTTCTTGAGTCTTTAGAGGACACAATTGCTATCCGATTTGGCCAAAATGATGAACGTTGTATTTGTTCTATGACTTCTAACAGTTTTGACAACTACGGCATATATCGGTTCAAGTTGTTGTAGCCTCGTCCTTTATATGACCGATCGCCGTGGAAACATGGTGCCATCGCCTTGGGAACATTGGTGCCCATAACTCGCCTCGTCATATCGAACATCATAGGCACTCAGTAGTTAATCAAAAACTTGTGCCGCCCGGCTTTTCACTGAGGCTTTCCCCTTGATACTGCTAATTGTACAAGACTGCAGTAGCAGCTACTCCGTATGGAGCATTCCACTATCTGCATAGCTTTCAGCGCCCTATAGCTTTCAGCTTAGCTTCTCATGATAACGATGAACACCACACAGATCGGAGGTGCTCATAGTTATACTGTGGGGGTCCATAACTTGATATAGCTCCTATATATTTGAAAAAGCAATTCAAAGATCTTGTCACATGTGATACTTGGTAGAGGATATATTGCCCAAAAAGTAATTGCGGATTTTTTAAAAGAAAGTAAATGCATTTTTAATAATACTTAGAATGAACTTTAATCAAATATACATTTTTTACATTTTTTTTCTAAAGCAAGCTAAAAGTAACAGCTGATAACTGACAGAAGAAAGAATGCAATTACAGAGTCACAAGCTGTGAAAAAATTTGTCAACGCCGACTATATGAAAAATCCGCAATTACTTTTTGGGCAACCCAATAGTTCCTATATATTTGAAAAAGCCATTCAAAGAAGTTGCCACATGTGATACTCGGAAGGGGGTATATAAGATTCTGCCCAGCCTAAACTTAATGCGCTTTAACTTATTTGGTTTCGAACCACTGTGCAATAATGCTTCCTCCTCCTACTTTATGAGAATATCTGATTGCATAATTTCCCAGGATAACAGTGCATTGTTGAACATTTTCTGTTGCATACTTTCGGGCATTTTCTTATGCTTGTGAGTTATGTGATCGCTTCCTTTTTGACTTCCTTAGCCTTGCGATGTGGATTTATGGCGACATCACTTAAAGGGTGAATTGCTGCCATTCGTTGTTTCTGATGTCTTCTTGAGTTTGTTCTTTTTAAGGCCAGTGTTGGTTGTTTCTTTCAAAACAAGACGGAGTGTGAGCATGAGTGAGGGCAGAAATTCTTAATTAAAAGTTTACTTTATGTATTTCCCATTGTGTTTAAAAATTAATCCATTGGGATTTTGCGTAATTGTTTTTGTTCGTCTGGTTGTAGTTTCCGCTGTCGCCTTAGGACCCCATCTCAATAAGTTCAGGCCCACATGCCACATATATTGCTTGCACACCATAGCTATCAGCTTGACTGTAAAGTTATGTTTTATTTGAGTTGAGATGTATGAGAAGTTTCTGTTCCCCCTCCCCCCCCCAACAAAATAAAAAAATATTCCAAAAAGTTTATTATTCTCTCGCACATAGCCATAATGTGAGTGCGTTATGTGAGGCCAGGACTTTTATCCTGGTAATTGGAAATTTACACGCACACACACACACACACACACACACACACACCAGAGAACAAAAGCTACTTACATCCAGAGGCATATAAAAACCACGTTTTTTATCCCACATGAGCCTTTGTACATATGTTGCAGACTTTACTTTAGGGCACACTAACTTTCCAGTAAATCAAGCGTAGCCCCAAAAAGCCAATGCATGCAGCCCACTGTTGTTTTTACCGCCGTTGCTGCTGGCAAAACTGTTCCCAAATTAAGACGGAAGCAAACAGGGCTACGTATTTCATGTGTTTCGTAAAAAATATTCGAGAAATTTTCTTTTGATGGTTCAGCTATGGCTGTGAGGCTACAAAGTAGTTACAGCTAGAGATCATTATATCAGTGCACGAGCTTAAGACGTCTGTAAGAAAATCAGCGGGGCATAGCGCATAGGTTAGTATGTTTTTGATGAATGATGGCAAACGTCTAGTTTCGAATGTGGAGAAAATCATTAAAATATTGTTCAACGCTCGTTAAGGTTCTCTCACTAAATACAGACAAAAGTTATAAGGACTTCACTATTCTTCTTTACAAAGAGCTGTCAATTTGCGGCACACCTTTCGGACTTGTAAACTTGAATGGAACATCCTCTACGTTTCACCGTAATTCAATTAGAAGGCGTACATAGGCTCGTGCCAAGAGGCAAGGGCTGTGTTTATACCCAAGCCCCTCAAGGCAAGTTATGCGACATCAAAAGCCTACAGGCCTACAGGCCTATAAGCCATGGAACCGAACAGTGATAAAGAGTAGGACATCCATCGAACTGCTTAAATACAAACAGCATGCCTATATCAAGGGAAGGTTGGTGGAGATTGCCCTGCACGAGGTTGTGCACAAAAAAGAAGAATCCTTTTATGACAAGGAAGGGCGTTAAATAATGTGAGGACCGACACATTGATCCAATCCTTATAACAATACCGGGTGGACCGGGTCCTTAGAGACTGGTTAAACCATATGCTAAGCAACAGGTGGAAAATTTGCGGGTCCCATGACATAAATATATTGAGAAAGTCGCACAGGTCACGCCATAGCAGGACATTTTATCGCCACTCCTTTGGGTAACCAACTTAAATAATATTACGGATGCTGACTGAGGAGGGATTTGAACCCGTCTGCTATGCAGACGATGTTCCAATACTTCTTAGGGGTAAGCATCCCAACCAGCTATGCAGAAGGGCCGAAAGGGTCTTGCATATGGCATATGACTGGGATAGACCCAGGGGTCTCAATGTGGGGGAAGACAAAGGTGGGCCAATTTGACGCTCCACGTTTTCTCAATAAAATAATTTCGATATCTGACAAGGTCAAATACTTAGGAGTGATCTTGGATAGGAAACTTAATTGGCAGTGTTACATTCAGGAGAGTACTGAGAAGGCTCACAGATATTGGGCATTATATAGACGGGCCGCAGGCTCGAAATGGGGTCTGAATGCGAGAATAGTCTACTGACCCTACAAAAGCGTGATTAGACCAATATTTACTCACGCTTCAGTAGTTTGGTGGACTGCTGTAGAGAAGAAGTGCAACATTAGGACCATACAAGAGGTTCAAAGAACATGGGCATAGGCGGAGCAGTGGGGACCACGCCCACTAGGGCACTGGAGACTATTCTAGATATCCGACCCATTGACATACAGATTTAATATGACTATGAGACTTAAGGCATGAGAGAACGGGTTGAGGATGGGAGCAGCTCATACCATCACTGTAAAATCGAAGCGACGACAGGAAAGAAGGGAAGAGGTTTCCGATCGGATACCTGAGACAACACTTGAGGTCCAGTGCGAGGCACTGCTGCCGGGGTTACAGTCTTGGATTTACGGAACCCTAGTATTACCATCTGGAATATCATGTTACACGGAAGGGTCAAAGCTAGAGCACAGGATGGGCCTGGGGGTCTACATTGAGAACCCAGGGACTGAGATCTGATCATAATTAAGTCCTGCAGAAGGAGATCCGGGCGATCACGGAATTCGTGAGGTACTGTGGGGCAGAAGCTGTGAGAACATCGAAGAAGAAGGGACTATGGAACACTTTCTGTGTGTGTGTCCCTCACTAGCAGTTAGAAGGAGCACCATTTTAGGTTCTCATTTCTTTGAGAATCTGTTTGATTTAGCGGATGTAAGTATTCGCAAATTATTGGGCTTTTTAAAGCGATCTGGTGGTTCAATGGTTGGAACTAGAAGGCATCTTCCTTCTACTGTTCCTATGGTATCACAATGGATGAAAACGTCTAAGTGAGTCTGATGGCTGACTGCCACTTAAACCTAACCTTACCTATGCTCCGCTTACACCTCACCGACCGATGATGGAGACGGTTGTGGTAAACCGAACAGAGACAAGTCCTAGTGGTGTTTAATGCAGGCACCTGCCGCGTTGGCCTAATCCTGCAGGGCTCTTAACCCCGGGTGAATACAATGCGTCCACCAACGCCCCCAAACATAGCCTAAGCTATGCATGGGTACCAATTCGAGTTCACGTTGTCTGGACGTGTTCTCCCCCTTGGCTAGGGGCGGAGTACTATCTAAAACTATCGGTCACGGCACCCGGTTGCAATGCAACTCCACATCGAGCTTGCGCTCTGCCCGCGATTTGGGTCCAAACCACAGCCACCACGTTACCACCCACTGAGGCCTCACCATAGTCGGGCTGGAATCGAAATTCCAAGGGCCCCCGACTCCCGTGGTACCAGATTTAGGACTCCGGTCAGACCTCGTAGCCGAAGCTACTACCAGTTGAACCCCGGACGGTTCCGGACTGGTCACCTAAAAGGAAAACGTGCAAAGCCATTTCCCCAAACCCCCCCCCCCATGCCCCTCAAAAACCACCACCACCACCAAGATCAAAACATGGTCGCCAACAAAACGGACTAAAGCCTTGCCAGAGGCCTATCACCGCCCACCTAACATCCTCCTCCTTTCAAACACCGCCCTCGCAAAGGTGGCCAACCTCACAAACGTCCCAGAATCCAACAAGTCCCTGCTCAAATCCCACACCCCCTCTGCATAGGATATACCCATGGCACCTAAGTCCCAGATGTTCGAATAGAACGGGCACTCAGTCAGTAAGTGCACCACGTCCTCCACCACACCCCCGCAGGCAGGACAATCTGCAGTCGTCGCCAGACCCCTCCTATGCAAAAATGCATTGAGAGAGCCATGTCCCGTCAGTAAAAACCCAAGACTCAGGCCAAAGCCAAAATCGGGTCTGTCCACTACAAACGTCGCGTCCCCAATAAACCGGTAAGTAACCCGTCCATTGTCACTGTCAGTCCAACACCGAACAGAGACAGGAACCTTTTCAATCCCGGCACGGACCAGATGCTTGCAGAGAATTCACTCCGGTCCTATGACCAAAAAATAACGAACACGAACACTGCCGATGAAGGATTTCAACTCTTGCCGATGAAGGACTCCATCGCGTCATTTTGGTTCATACAACCGGCTGCCATAGTCTTTTGTCTTTGTTTTCTTTTAGGACTGGGTACCTGTAAGACTCCTGTTGAAGAATTTTGCCTTTATATGTGTTGTGGCTGCCACAAAAGACTAATTTTGTCTTTGTTTTCTTTTAGGACTGGGTACTTGTAAGACTTCTGTTGAAGAATTTTGCTTTTTTATGTGTTGTGGTTTGCTTCAAATTCACTGAAGTAATTTTCCTAACAAACACGAATCAAAAGCCAAACTCTTGTCTTGACTAGTGGCAGCTCAGCACTCAGCACACCGCGAAAATGCCTCTATGGAACAACGGCAAGATTGATTTAATATCAGTGAACAATGTCCGACTTAACTATGAGCTCAATGTTAACAGATCTGCTTTTAGTAGCCTAGGTCGAAAGGCATGCTGCATGGCCACACATCTTTGTCGAGATGTTTTACATGGCTGAAGGCCTCACAAATGTGATCGACATAAGTTAGTGGATAAGCCTATGCTGAACATATTTTATGACCTTATCGCCAGCATTCGAAACCAGTCATTCAGCCTTCATGCTGACAATTTTGTATGATCTTCTCGCCAGCATTCGAACCCATGCGTTGAGCCTCTTTTGCGATACTATGAGCTATGACCTCTGCCTCTGCCTCTTAATGCCTTTGAATCTTTGTTTTTTTTTTATTATAATTGCCATTAAAACTATCGCATGCCCCCTGCACCATACGCTACAGCTCAAAAATACTTTTCCCTTAATTAATTACTCTCGCAAGAGTCCAAGAGTTATGTGTGTGTGTGTGTGTGTGTGTCTTTAGAAGTGTTGAGTGAATGCAGGTGCCATACATACATCCATACATGTCCTTTAATAGCAAACGAGTGAGTGAGTCATGATGTGCCATTTCGAAGAACGTGCAATTATTAGCGGTTTAAAATGAAAGGCGAGCATTTTAGCGCCATAAAAATTCCACAAAACGAAAACCGAAATTGAGGTAAATATTAATTAAGGCACACCTGCAGTGCGTTGTCGTTGTCATCGTCATCATAGTCGTTGTCTCCTAAGAATGTGTCACGGGACCAAAGGTCCATGGGTAATATGGAGAGCTGGGGAAACCCAGGGAGTGAGTGCGAGAGAGAGAGAGTGTGTGTGAATGTGGCTAAATGGTTGAATGTATTCGTGGCAGTCGTGGTGGCGTTCCGTGGATCTGCAATTCTCCCAAGATTAATTATTTTTGTTTGGCTGTTACAAAATGACCTGCGCATATAATGCGGAAGTTTATGTGCAAATGCGTTTCCGCTTGACTGCTTGTTTGCTTTTCCTGGTGTCTATGTGTGTGTGCGTGATTGTATGTAGATGTGTTTTCCTTTTTTCATCACACACACCATGCCAAATAAGAACAACAAGGGCAAAAGACAAACAACAGCAGTGGCTGTATTACAAACTGAGGGAAAAACAAATAAGTTCTTACAATAACTTTGGTTTTAACTCTCACACACACACACAGACACCACGGACTTTCACGGCTATGGGCCACAGCTAGTGCTACTTTGGATTCGTCATTGCCACTCCTAGTCTTCACCTCTGCTCCTACAAAGCAATGTTCGCCCTCCTCTTCCACTTCCACTTCGACTGCCCCCCATTACATTTCTCTTATAAAAAAATAAAAACAGACACCTGCCAAATGGGTGCAGCCCCTGGTGTGTTATTTTGCAGAACTTTCAGAGAATTCACCTTCTGCTGTTGCATATTTTCTCATAAAATTTTAATCTACACTTTTACTATTTACTTGCACTTTGTACTCGTATTGTGCTCACCTCGCCCAACTACACCATATACCCTTGAGTTTTCATTGTTCTCATTCATTATTTGATTAAAAATAGCATTTGCAAATGAATGTCCTTAAAGTCTTAAAATGTATAAAGAAACAAGCGAAACAATAGAGAAGTGACAACTGGGTTAGTCAATCTGCTAAAAAGTTTATAAAAGAAACTCTTGGCCTTCAGAAAGGACAAAAAAAAAACTTAAACAAGAAAAAAGAAGAAAATACCAAAATGTTGGCCACGATAAATGTTTTGGGGAGGAATAAACCCAAAGAGTTTTGCATATTGGCCAGATGGCGCATTGGTTAAGGAGTTCGTGTCCAGGAAGAGACCAAACGCTGAAAGACCCGTGGTTATTCCTTCTGTCTCTTCTGTTTCAAAAAAACTAAGTTAGACTTTGTTCATACTTTATCAGAATGTTAAAGGTGTGAAAACTTAACTCAGGGAAATCTATTTGAAGGCTTTCGTAAGAGTTCAAGAAGTCAAAACGGGAGATCGGTTTACATGGGAGCCATATCAGGTTATAGATCGATTCAGACCGTTCTTGGCACAGTTGTTGGGAGTCTTAACAGAACACTATATGCAAAATTTCAGCCAAATCGTATAAAAATCACGGCTTGTAAGAGTTCAAGAAGTCAAATCGGAAGATCGGTTTATATGAGAGCTATATCAGGTTCTTGACCGATTCGAACCGTATTTGGCACAGTTGTTGGGAGTCATAACAGAACACTATGTACAAAATTTCAGTCAAATCAGACAAAAGTTGTGGCTTCCAGGGGCTCAGGAAGTCAAATCGGGAGATCGGTTTATATGAGAGATATTTCAAGTACTTGAGCGATTCAGACCGTACTTGGCACAGTTGTTGGTAGTCATTACAGAACACTATGTACAAAATTTCAACCAAATCGGACAAAAATTGTGGCTTCCATGGGAGATCGGTTTATATGGGAGCTATATCCAAATTTGAACCGATGTGGCCCATTTGCAATCCGCAACGACCTACATCAATATTAGATATCTGTGCAAAATTTCAAACGGCTAGCTTTACGCGTTCGACTGCTATCGTGATTTCGACAGACGGACGGACGGACGGACGGACGGACATGGCTAGTTCGAATTAGAATTTTGAGACGATCAAGTATATATTGGGTTGCCCAAAAAGTAATTGCGGATTTTTTAAAAGAAAGTAAATGCATTTTTAATAAAACTTAGAATTAACTTTAATCAAATATACAGAACAGAAGAAAGAATGCAATTACAGAGTCACAAGCTGTGAAAAAATTTTTCAACGCCGACTATATGAAAAATCCGCAAATACTTTTTGAGCAAGCCAATATATACTTTATGGGGTCCTAGATCAATATTTCGAAGTGTTACGAATGGCATGAATCGATTAGTATGTCCCCATCCAATGGTGGTGGGTATAAAAATTGCTGCCATGTCTCAGAGGGGCCGCCCATTCAATAAACCACTTCAAAAACCTTACAGACGGACATGGAAACCTATCGGGTCTAATTTAGTCTACTTGGGAGTAGAATACGTCTAAGGAGTGCCACTCCTGTCCTCATACGCAAAAGCAGACCAATAGGAACGGAATGGAATTGTTGTGAAAGGTATTTTGAGAATATAAATTTCATAAAAAATATTGGGGCCACGGGGCCACGACTGCGGAAAAATCCTCTCATAAAATCCTCTGAAAAGAAAAAGTTGTATGATTGGGGTAATATTGGATTCAATTTTAAGGTATTCAAGTGTAGAGTAAAAATTTGGATTTAAAATTCGGCTGTAAATGTAGAGACCGCTTAATAATCCTCAACGGAAGATGTGGGTCCGATAGAGATAATATGGGAAGAATAGCAAAAGGTTATTGGCAGTGGAAAAGGAATCTTATATTGACTTAAGACATCAAGAAACTGAAAAGCCCCCCGACTCAAAAAAAAAAACCTCAAAACTGAAATGAAGGTCAACGGGGACAATATGGGACTAGAATAAAAGATTTTTGAAAGTAAAGAATGAATATTACTGAACAAAAGTCGGAGATCTTCCATCTGTAATGTTCTCACAACATATGTAGAATACTCGTAGCACAAAGAAAATGTTATTCATAAAATCACATAAACATGGGCGCAAGCCAATGTCACGGTCACAGTGAGCAATGCTTGCAAATGCAATTTTGCCCTTGAACATTCCATCAAGGAACAGGGCCAAACTTCTCACATATCAATGAGTGCTGTCCGATTCAAGTTTAAGATCAATGAAAAGGGGCCTTCTTTTTATAGTCGAGTCCGAACGGCGTGCCGCAGTGCGACACTTCTTTGTGGAGAAGTTTTTACATGGCTGCCATATCAAATGGTACAGTACCTCCCAATTGTCTCCAGCATTAGGAAGGGATAACCAACGCTGAAAATGTCCATGATGTTCTCGTCAGGATTCGAACCGAGGCATTCAGCGTCATAGGCGGACATGCTAATATCTGCGCTACGGTGGCTTCCATGCTTCGACACTATCAAAATTTGGATGTAGCTGCCATATAGACCGATCTCTCGATTTAAGTTCTTGGGACCATAAAAGCCACATTTACTGTCTGATTTTGCTGAAATTTTGGGACAGTGAGTTGTGCTAGACCCTTCGACAACCTTCTTTAAATTGGCCTAGATCGGTCCAGATTTGGATATAGCTGACATATAGACCGATCCGCCGATTTAGGGTCTTAGGCCCATAAAAGCCACATTTATTATCCGATTTTGCTGAAATTTGGGACAGTGAGTTATGTTAGGCCCTTCGACATCCTTCGTCAATTTGGCCCAGATTGGTCCAGATTTGGATATAGCTGCCATATAGACCGATCTCTCGATTTAAGGTTTTGGGACCATAAAAGGCGCATTTATTGTCCGACGTCGCCAAAATTTTGGACAGTGAGTTAAGTTAAGACCCTCGATAAATGTCTGAAATTTGGTCTAGATCGATCAAGATTTCCGATTTCGCCGAAATTTGTGACAGTGAGTTGTGTTAGGCTTTTCGAAATTTTTCTGAAACTTGGCCCAAATTGGTCCAAGTTTGGATATAGCTGCCATATATACCGATATCTCGATTTAAAGTTTTGGCCCCATTAAAGGCGCATTTATAATCTGATTTCACTGAAATTAGAGACGGTGACTTATGTTAGGCTTTTCCGTGTCGTATATGGCTCAGATCGGTTTATTTTTCGATATAGCTACTATAAAGACCAATATTTTGTTTTATACAATTGAACAATCGGAATATATTTCGATATAGCTGTTATGCGGCATAAGGTATGCATTTTACACCGGATTTTGACAAAAGATGGTTTACATATAAACCCGAGGTGGCGAGTATCCAAAGTTCGGCCCGGCTAAACTTAACGCCTTTTTACTTGTTTTTCTACATATCGCAATGAAACCGAAATTTGGTGTTCGTTTATCGAGAAAATGTAACCCCACTACCGGGTGTAGTTTTCGTTTGTAATGGTATTGCTATTTCTTAGGTACCTGCACCAAAATAGCGGAGTACACTGTACCGGCACCAGCTTCATAACATTTAAAGAAACATTCAATTTTAAATAGCCAATTAGGGCCAGTTAGTAGGATTTTTTAAGAGCTATAGGATAGTTAAATGTTGTTTCATGCAAATGTTGACCATGACTGCGCCTGCTATGGTCTATCCGCTTAGCCATATTTCTCATACTCTTTTCAACATTTCGGTCGCTATTTCACGATTAAATGCTTCAATATTGTCTTCCAATGCGTCAATTGAAGCGGGCTTGTCTGTATAGACATGAACATTAACATAGCCCCACAAAAAAAAATCTAAAGGCGTTAAATCGCACGATCTAGGCGGCGTATTGACCTGTCCCGAACGTGAAATAATATTTTCACCGAACTCGCCTCTCAATAAGTCCATTGTTACGCGTCTTGTTGAAACCACATGTCAGGCAAGTCAAGCTCTTGCATTTGGGGCAAAAAAATTGAATATCATCTCACGGTAGCGCTCACCATTCCCAGTTACGTTAAGATTCGCATTATCCTTGAGGAAGTACGGTCCAATGATGCCACCAACCCATAAACCGCACCAGACTGTGACTTCTTCTGGATGTATTGTTAGCTCTTGCGATGGTTTAAACCAACGTTGCCAAAAAGATAATAGCTTAAAAAATCATCCTTTATATCCATAGTGGTGCGTATCATTCGGCATGGTAGAACTAAATGCGTTTTAACTTGATTTTGTTCAGTGTATCATAAGTTGCTCATTTGCTTCGATTGCAATTTGAATAATCTATCCAAATAACATTGTGGTGTTAATCGTTCATAATAAACATTTATTTGGCCAATTAATCAACACCCCATTCAGCCACAAAATTGTAGTTAAACACGTTTCTGTACTTGGCCATTCAAATGGTTTTTAGCAGAGTTATACTCTGGTTACCGAAGGATTGAGGTTTGGTTTTTATGTTGCCATAGGCAGTAATACCTGTTAATATTAAGCAATTAAAAGGAAGTGTTGGCTTTCATGTAGTGAAGTTTTGGTTTTTTTTTCTCGAAACAACAGCTTTTCGAAAATTAGACACGAACACGCTAAGCTATTGAGTGAAACATAGACACAGGTACATACATTACAGTTGCATTTTACTGGGTACTTTTAAATACATAGGTATTATGGTACAAAGTCAGTTGGTTGTTTGCTTAACGAGTTATTTGATATGTGATGGGGATATTTGATTGCCTGCTGTAATCCATAGACCAAAAGTATTGAAAACCAATAAGGAAGGGCAAAAGTCGGGCGGTGCCGAATGAATAATACCCTACACCTACCCTATAAGTACAATGTACGACCTATATCCAATTCTGAAGCAATTTTGATGGACCTCGGTGGCCAATATATGTTCAAACTGTTAAAACTACGGTTGGGAAATGACAACATTATGGCAAATTACCCAAAAATCGGGAGCTATATCTAATTCTGAACCGATCCTGAGTAAACTTCTCGGATACTGTGGTAGTCGTTAAGGAAAGCATTGTGCAACATTTTGGCAAGATTGGTCAATAAATGGGCTCTTAAAGTAAAAATCGGGAGATATATATATATGACAGCTATATCTAAATCTGGGCCGATTTCTATGAAATTCTCTAGTAATATTAAGAGTCATAAGAAAACCCTTTCTGGAAAATTTCGACAGAATGTGATAACAAATGACCATTTTAATGCATTGTTACTGAAAATCGGACGAACATATATATGGGAGCTATATCTAAATCTGAACCGATTTTGACCAAACTCAATGTATATTGTGATAGTCATCGAGGAAAGTATTGTGCAATATTTTGGCAAGATTGGTCAATAAATGTGCTAGCAGTGGCTCTGGGAGTGAAAATCGGGCGATATATACATATGAGAGCTATATCTAAATCTGGACAGATTTCCATGAAATTCACCAATAATGTCGATAATCGTAAAAAAATCCTTCCTGCCAAATTTGGAGAAAATCGGTTAACAAATGACCATTTTATTGCATTATTACTGAAAATCGGACGAACATTTATATGGGAGCTATATCCAAATCTGAACCGATTTCTTTGGTATTCACCATGAATATTGAGAGTCATAAAGAAATCCTTCCTGCCAAATTTCGAGAGAATCGGTTTACAAATGACCATTTTATTGCATTATTACTCAACATCGGACGAACATATATATGGGAGCTATATCCAGATCTGAACCGATTTTTTTCAATTTCAATAGGCTTCGTGCCTAGTTCGAAAAACATGCCTGTACCAAATTTGAAGATGATCGGATGAAAACTGTCACCTGTGCTTTTTACACAAATTAACATGGACAGACAGACGGACGGACAGACAAACAGACGGACAGACAGACAGACAGACATACGGACATAGCTAAATCGAATCAGAAAGTGATTCTGAGTCGATCGGTACACTTATTAATGGGTCCATCTCTCATGCTTTTGGGTGTTACAAACTAATTCAGTAAGTTTTAATACCCTGTACCACAGTATTGGTGTAGGGTATACAAATTGTTTCTCTTGTACCCATTGCATACTAAAGAGCGAGAGAGAGATGTGCCTCACATCATCTTATGCCATTTTTCCCTTTCTTATCTACTAGCTAAGTATACATAATTATCTAGATAAAATTATTTGCCAAGTTTTCTTTTCATAGGCGAGGGTAATATTTGACATATTGGAGGATATTTTCCCTAATGTTTTACGCATTCCTTCTATTGAAGGGCTTTAACCATTTCACAAAGAATTTTTAACCTGCGGTCAAAATATTGATCAAAGTCATGTAACGCATAGCAGAATTCGCACAATTTTCTTCAAGTCCTTCTTCCCCTACTTAGACAACTTTGTCGCATTGGCTATACATATGTCTCGCATGCCTCAAGTTCGTAAATAAAACAGAATCCATTAACATTCTACTAAACATGGCCTGTGGTTGTATGCTGAAGGGGAACTGGAAATGAGTTGTACAAAACCGTATCGTACTCAGAATGTGTGGGTGTGTGTAACAGCTGTTCTAATGCTGCACGTTTGTGTGTGCGTCCCAAAGTTATTTTGATCCGTTTATATTGATGCAGCTAAATATAAGCACACCATGTCTATAAAGGCTAATTAATTTCCTTCGTTTCACCACCGTCACTGCCATATATGAAAAAAATGTTTGCAGCAGCAAAATATTTGATTTGATAAAATAATACCATACCACTATACCTGATAGAACCGATTCTACAATATTCCTTGTAATAGAAGGTTCGCATCCCGTTCGACACGGGATACCTATGAGCACCATACAGGCTAGAACTTTGTGCTCCGACTTATGTGGTTTCCATCGTTATCACGGATGGTGGAAAGCTCCGTTTTATGCGGAGTAGCTTCAAATGCGGCCGCAGGCAGTCAGCGATTTTCGAGAGGAGAGTCTCAGTGAGGAGTCAGGTGGCACAGGCTCTTAATCAAATATTGAGTGCCAATGATACTCGGGATGACAAGGTCAGTGATTAGCGCCTTCAAATAACTGGCTGGATGCGAGCGTCGGATCTTAGAGAAAACGGCTCGCCGCAACGAGGGATACATGTGCAATCCCACAAAACCCATGTGGTTGGGGCGCTGGGCCAGTAACCTGCCCACGAAAAACTATGAGAACTACTATGAGAAACAAAGGAATAGTAAAAACGGACCCCCCCACCAATGTTGACGACCCACGCAAACGAAAAAAGGACCGTGATTTGCGGATCTTCACCTGGAATGTCCGCTCTCTTTATAGAGAAGGTGCAGTATACGCGCTGGCGGATGTATTAGAGAAGTACAAGGCAGATATTACCGCCTTACAGGAAGTGCGATGGAATGGGAATGGCTTCACTACAACACCAAACGGTACTATACCATAGCTGCCATAACACGAGGCATGAATTTGGCTGTGGATTTGTGGTAAGTCGAAGACTGAAACACCTTGTCTCCGTCTTTACTCCGGTGGATGAGAGGCTAGCCAAAATCCGCATAAAAGCCAAATTCTTCAACATCAGCCTTATTTGTGGCCATGCCTCGACTGAAGACAAAGACGAGTAGGCCAAGGATATTTCTACGAGCGCCTAGAGAGAGAATATAACCGCTGCCCCGCCCATGATATTAAAATCGTTCTGGGAGATTTTAAGGCAAAGATAGGGAAGGAAGAAATTTTTGGTCCAACAGTGGGAAAGTTCAGCCTCCACGAGATAACGTCCAGTAATAAGTTGAGGCTGAGAAATTCGCCGCGGTAAAACACATGGTAGTTAGTAGCACCAGATTTCAATATAAAAATATTCACAAAGCCACATGGCTGTCACCCGATCACCTGATCATGTTGTGATTGATGGAAGACATTCATCCAGTGTGTTAGATGTACGATCGATCGATCCGAGGAGCGATTATAGATTCGGATCATTACCTTGTTGCAGCAAAGGTTCGCACCCGTTTGAACATGGCGAGGAAAGTACGATCTTTGAAAAGCTGCAAACACAACAGATTGCAGCTGCTTACCCTACTCGACTGACCCTACTGCTTGAAGCTGGAATATTGAAAACCTGCAAACACAACAGATGGCAACGGCATTCTCCACTCGACTGACCCAACAGCTTGCTGAAAGCACTGCTTGTTCCGATTATATAATGGCGCAGTAGCAAATCATTCCCCTTTCCATGGCAAATGCTGCGAAATCCGTACTTGGGTACCGGAAGCCTCCTCTAAGAAATCCATGGTACGACCAAGAGTGTCGAGATGCTACTGAAGCATAGAATGCGGCATATATAGCAATCAGTAGCAAGGTGCCAGATGAAGGAGAAGTATCAGGAGAAAAGAATAGAGGAGAAACGTCTATTCCGCAGAAAGAAAAAGGAAATGGAAAGACGTGAGTGTGAGCGAATTGAGATGTACAGAAGTCAGAATGAAGTCTGGAAATTCCACCAAAGAATTAAACATAAAACCGATGGCTTTGGTGCAGGCACATCCTTCTGCAGAGACAAAGAAGGAAACCTGGTAACTGACATGCTGAGGATATGGAAAGAACATTTTACCCAACTGCTAGTGTTCAACGTTGGCGGCGAAGAGGATACCGCAGAACCAATCCCTGATGACGGTATAGAATGTCGACCTTCTAGTCAGAATGAGGTCCAAGTAGCAGTGACCCGACTAAAGAACAGCAAGGCAGCAGGAGCCGACGGGTTACCCGCTGAACTATTTAAGACCGGAGGCGACACGCTGATAAGGCGTATGCATCAGCTTATCTGCGCAATCTGGCTAGAAGAACGCATACCCCATGATTGGAACCTCAGCATACTATGTCCCGAACACAAGAAAGGAGACAAGATGGAATGTGCCAACTACAGAGCAATAAGTCTCCTCTCCATCGCATACAAGATACTCTCGAGCGTACTGTGTGAAAGATTAAAACCTAAAGTCAATGAGATAATTGGGCCCTATCAATGCGGCTTTAGACCTAGTAAATCCATCCTGGATCAGATATACACACTGCGCC
The DNA here is from genome assembly GCF_963082655.1 of Stomoxys calcitrans. Classification (NCBI taxonomy): domain Eukaryota; kingdom Metazoa; phylum Arthropoda; class Insecta; order Diptera; family Muscidae; genus Stomoxys; species Stomoxys calcitrans. The sequence continues at coordinate 100,180,018 of NC_081556.1, read as the reverse complement.
AAATCCTGGAAAAGACCCGAGAAGGACAAATCAACACCTACCATCTCTTTGTTGACTACAAAGCCGCCTTCGATACTCCTTTACGTTCAAAGGTATTTCAAGCCACATGGCTGAGTTTGGTATCCCTGCAAAATTATTTAATAAGACTCTGCAGCATGACACTTGCTGATGCTCGTTCCTCAGTAAGAATAGGAAAGAATCTCTCCGAACCATTTCATACCAAACGAGGTTTCAGACAAGGAGACAGCCTATCGTGTGATCTCTATAATATCCTGCTGCAGAAGATTATACGAGATGCAGATGTGAATAAATATGGCACACTAATCACAAGAGTACACAAGCTACTCGCCTATGGCGACGACATCGATATCATAGGTCGGTCACCGGAAGTAGCAACTGCTGCCTTTGAAGGAATCGAAAGAGAGTCAGTGAAAATGGGTCTGGCAGTAAATGGAGATAAGACGAAATGGATGGTATCAACTCCCAAAAAGCCTTGCACAACCGAGCAGAATGGAGAAAGTTGGGAACCACAACTTTGAGACAGTCAGTAACTTTATCTACCTCGGCACCGCCATAAGCGAAACGAATGACATCAGTTTTGAGATTAAGCGAAGAATAATACTGGCAAACAGATGCTACTTTGGACTAAGTAAGCAGTTTAGAAACAAGGCCACCTCTCGACAGACGAAGATTACACTATGCAAGACACTGATACTACCCGTGCTGTTATATGGTTCTGAGGCATGGGTACTTGTGAAAGCAGATGAGGTAGTGCTTGGAGTATTTAAGAGAAAGATTCTTCGTAAAATATATATGGACCAGTTTGCGTTAATGGAGAATATAGGCGACGTATGAACCACGAGCTGTATGAGCTGTATGACGACGATAGCATAGTTACACGCATCAAAATACAATGGCTGCGTTGGCTAGGTCATGTTGTCAGAATGAATGAAGAAGCTCCAGCAAAGAAGTCTTTGGAAGGCAAATAGGGTAGTACTCGCAAACCGGAAAGACCAAAAGCCCGATGGAAAGATCAAGTGGTGGGAGATACGTTGAAACTTGTTGTTAGAGATTTTAGAATGAGCGCAGAATTTCGAGGCGCTTGGAATGCTATTCTACGTTCGGCTAGTGGAACAAATATTCTGTCATAGCCAATAAAAGTAAAGTAAAGTAAGAAGCTTCGCATACTTCTTTACGGATAATTCCAGGCTAACGACCATGTGCGCTTCGGGCTGTACTCTAAGGAAGTAGGACTGGTCATATCGAGATGGTTACCTGTAGGGTGTGTCAAGAGCAGATCCTTGCAAAAAAAAAGTGGTGGGAGGTCTATGATATAGTGTCATAACTACGATTGGCTTAAATATCTTCTCCGGCAGCCATTAAATCTATGGGGAGGGGGGGTGACGTTCATCTGAATTCAAAAACCGCATTCGACTGCGGTAAATAATATATTCTGGGGAAACGGAAAATGGAGGGTATGCCTCCTGCGACATGTATGCTAAATCTTCAGAATGAGGCTCGAAGTGAAAAGGATGGCAGGTGCGAGTCACAAAGTGCGAGTATACCTACTGCAATATTGAATTTTGTGTACATTGTAGGAACCAATCTCTTGGTTTTTATATCTTGAGCCGCCATAGGGCTCAATTCGGATTTGCTTTTTATACCCTCCACAATAGGATGGGGGTATACTAATTTCGTCATTCTGTTTGTAACTACTCGAAAAATTCTTCTGAGATCCCATAAAGTATTTATATTCTTGATCGTCGTGACATTTTATGTCGATCTAGCCGTGTCCGTCCGTCTGTCCGTCCGTCCGTCTGTCCGTCCGTCCGTCTGTCCGTCCGTCCGTCTGTCTGTCCGTCCGTCCGTCTGTCCGTCCGTCTGTCCGTCCGTCCGTCTGTCCGTCCGTCTGTCTGTCTGTCTGTCTGTCCGTCCGTCCGTCCGTCCGTCCGTCCGTCCGTCCGTCTGTCCGTCGGTCTGTCCGTCCGTCTGTCCGTCCGTCAGTCCGTCCGACTGTCCGTCCGTCCGTCTGTCTGTTGAAAGCAAGCTTATTTTTGAAGGAGTAAAGCTAGCCGCTTGAAATTTTGCACAAATACTTCTTATTAGTGTAGGTCGGTTGGGATTGTAAATGGGCCATATCGGTCCATGTTTTGATATAGCTGCCATATAAACCGATCTTGGGTCTTGACATCTTGAGCCTCTAGAGGGCGCCATTCTAGTCCGATTTGACTGAAACTTTGCGCGTGGTGTTTCTATATCATTTCCAACAACTGCGCTAAGTATGGTTCAAATAGGTCCATAACCTAATATAGCTGCCATATAAACCGATCTTGACTCTTGACTTCTTCAGCCTCCAGAGAGCGCAATTCTTATCCGATTCGGCTGAAACTTGGCAACACGTGTTTCGGTATGACTTTCAACAAATATGTTAAGTATGGTGGAAATGGGTTAATAACCTAATATAGCTTCCATATAAACCGATCTGGGGTCTTGACTTCTTGAGCCACTAGAGGTCTCAATTATTATCCGATTTAACTGAAATTTTGAACAACGACTTCTCTCATGACCTTCAATATACATGTCAATTATAATCTGAAGCGATCTATGGCCTGATACTGCTTCCATATAAATCGATCTCTCTATTTTACTACTTGAGCCCCCAAAGGACGCAATTCTTATTCGAATTTGCTGACATTTTACACAGGTCTCCAACATATAGTTTAATTGTGGTCCAAACCGGACCATATCTTGATATTGCTCTGATAGCAGAACAAATCTTTTCTTATATCCTTTTTTGCCTAAGAAGAGATGCCGGGAAAAGAACTCGATAAATGCAATACATGGTGGAGGGTATATAAGATTCGGCCCGGCCGAACTTAGCATGCTTTTACTTGTTTAAACCAAGTTCGAATGGCGTGTTGCAGTGCGACACTTCTTTGGGGAGTACCTTTTAGTTGGCTTCTATGTTTGTCATCGTATCTCACTAATGTCTGCAACATTAGGAGGGGAAACCACAGCTGAAAACCTGATGTTCTTGCCAGTATTCCAACCCAGTCGTTCAGCATCACAGACGGACATGCTAACCTCTGCGATTCGGTGGCCTCCTTTAAAGAAATAATATATTTAAATTTGAATTGCTTCCGTTTTTTCTTTCGCAATATGTTTATTCACATTATAGATTTTACTTGTCAAAAAAATGTCTTTTCAAATGATTGATGTTCTAATCAATATTCCTTTTGTGTTTCTTTTCAGGTAAGCGACATACGATGTAAAGCTATTGTTTATCAAGGTAAATTTATTCCAAAGAACAATACCAAAATTATCTATAAACATACAGGGTGGCTGATGAAAGCCGCTACCAAAAAAAAATGTAATAACTTTTTTTCTATTTAATAATAATAATTTAATAATTAATTTAATTAATTAATTAATTAATTTAATTAATAATAATTTAATAATTAATTTAATAATTTAATTTAACATGAATAAAAGAAAAATGTATTCCATACACCGAAAAAAAAATGTAGCAATATTCATCATTGTAGCAATATTCATCAGCCACCCTGTAGGTGTCGTATGAAGTGTAGCTAAGAGAATTAGATTATGCTCTAGGGAAACGCAAACAGATGCGCCAATAGCAACAAAGTGGGGCTTGCTTCTTCAAAGTGGTGCCATAAGTACCAAGTCCTGTCTCTTTGTGACATATTGTGACATAATCCATTTAGTCTGTCTTGCCAATACCAACATCATATTCTGCCTTATTTTATAAAATTTATTTATTGATTTACTAAATAAGAAGCAATGAAACTGAAAACTGGATGGTGACCTGTTGCAATCGCACAATGACAATATACAAATTGAGGAGCATGGTATTTAATAAAGAAATATTTTACATCGAATTTCTCAATGAGTTTTGGTGACAGAATCATCCTGTTCCTTCAATAAACTTTAGGATCACAACAGAAACGGCTCTTCAGAAAGGATAGCCTACGTCCCCGCAGACCCGGACAAGAACACAGCAAGTGCTCAATAGTCTCCTCATCATCTTCATAGAGGCAACTCCTACAGAAGTCATTGTGCGGTAGCCCCATACATACCGATATGCGGCCTATGGCACACTGTTGGGTTATGACCTCTGTCAAGGTACTCATCGTTCTTTTATCGAACGCCATCAACTTCCTCGTCCTCCTCCGGTCGATGAACGGCCATAGCGCCTTTGCAGTCCGGCGACCATCCACCGAGTTCCACCTTGCCACCGATGCCGCCCTGGCCATCCCCTCTTCTGTGTTCAGCAGCTCGACAAATGGCACATAGGCAAGACCGATGACTCGTCCACCCGGCGCAGACGATACCCTCCTGGCTCACTTGTCCGCCCTCTCATTTCCTGGAATCCCCTCATGCCCTGGAACCCATGTCAGCGTCACATTGTGGGCCCGGAGCCTATCCAGAGGCTCCAAATAATCCGCCACGCATCTCGACCTCACCATCCTCGACCCTAAGGCCTTGAGCTCCGCCATACTGTCCACAAAAATGCTGAGTTTCAAGGGCGGTAAGTCCCTTACCAGAATTTCTCTTGTGGACACTGCAATGGCACAGACCCCTGCCTGAAAGACCGTACACGTCCGGCAGTCTCAGAGACATACTGATATTGAGTGCATCAGAGTAGACCCCCAATCCAGCCACTGACTCCATCTTGGAGTCATCTGTGTAGATCGAAGTCTCATTCTCCTCAAGTACAGCATTCGCCCTCTATTCATACCGCTCAGGAAAACGAATCGTGAATACCCCCACTCTAGTCGGAACCAGGTAGTCGGAGATTCTTCTCAGTCTACTCTCCGCATTCATAACACCCAGAATTGAACTGTGGCCGCAGCCATCCTCCTTCAGCATGCCGAGGCCCCTCAGCCTCCCTGGCGGCCCAGTTCCAAATATAGGCTGCATATACAGCCTCCAGACCTGCCTGCGGTGCGGGTCTCAGTGCCGCTGTGACCCTGAAGCAGGTTAGTATCTGCACCTTCTTGAACTCCCTCGCACGCGTCCTCTTCTCTGCGGCATTCCACCATACCAGTGCTCCATAGCCCAGTACTGGACTCACGATAGCCGTATACATCCAATAAATCATCTTGGGAGTTACTCCCCACTTTCTAAAAAAAAGTGGCACTGGGCACGCCACAGGGGGGCATTTTATAGCGACTCCTATGGGTGACCACCATAAATGACCTATTACGGATGCTGACTGAGGAGGGATTTGAACCGGTCTGCTACGCAGATATAATACTTCTTAGGTGTAAGAATCGGAACCAGCTATACAGAAGGGCCGAAAGGGTCTTGCATATGGCACATGACTGGGCTAGACTCAGAGGTCTCAATGTTAACCCAGAGAAAACTGAAATATGCCTCTTCACGACGAAGACGAAGGTGCGCCAATTTAACGCACCACGTTTCCTCAATAAGACGATTTCGATATCTGACAAGGCCAAATACTTAAGTGTGAAATTGGACAGGAAACTGAATTAGAAGTGTTACATTCAGGAGCGTTCTCTGAACCTGTTGTCTAGGCATACTCGGATCGATGAGGACCCTAGTGGGCGTGGTATTGGAACACTGGAGACTATTCTAGATATCTGACCCATTGAAATACAGATTAAGTGTGAGGCAGACACTGCGGCTATGAGACTTAAGGCGATGGGAGAATGGATCGAGGATGAGAGCAGCTCATACTATCGCGGTATAATCGAGGCATCGATAGGAAACCCGAAAGCAATGAAAGAGGCTTCCGATTGGATATCTGAGACGATACTTTAGGTCGAGTGCGAGGCACTGCTGCCAGCGGCACAGTCTTAAATTTAAGGAATCCTAGTATTGCCGTCTGGAAGATCATGTTACACGGATGGATCAAAGCTAGAGGACAGAGTGGGCCCGGGGAGTCTACATTGAGAACCCAGGGACTGAGGTCTGATTTAGACTGCGATCCTGGAGTCAGAGATTCGGGCGCTGCGGAATGAATGAGATGGTGTGGTGCTAATGCGAGGACGTCGAGTGTGAACATCTTTACCGATAGTACAATTGCCATAAGGGCAATAACAACCAGGACGGTTAGGTGACGATCAATCTTGCAGTGTAAGACGGAGATTAACGCCTTCTCTGAGGATGGCAAAATCCGCATCGTTTGGGTGTCGGGCCATAACGGAGTAAGGGGAAATGAAAGGGCAGACGATTTGGCGGTGAAGGCCAGATGACTGCTGTTATTAAACTCGGTTAACCCGAAGCCTTTCGGGTCGACGCAGTCCGAGTAAAGGGAGTGGGCGACGAATGCGCATGCAACATAGGACTACGAGCTCACGTATGTAAAATCGGTGCGGCAAGTGATAATCCTGGCATAATGCATATTATTGATCCACTGGGAGAATAAGGGGAGAATCCCCGTGCGATTCAGTGCGGTAACTATTGCTCCGATTTCCACATTACTGAAGGCCCTCTCAATATCCAAGAAGGCTGCCAAAGTGTTCTCTATCTGTGGGAGAGATGTCTCGACCTCCTGTACCATCTCGTAAAGGGCCGTCTCCACCGACCTGCCTTTGAGGTTTGCGTGTTGTGCCTCACTGAAGTTTTCCGGCTTCAGTCCCCTTCTCACCACCAAGTCATTCAGTCTTTCCAGTGTTTTCAGCAAAAATGATGACAGACAAATTGGCCTTCGTCGTACTGTGGTTTATTCTTCCCGCCTTGGGGATAAATACCACCTTGACTTTCCTCTATGCCATCGGTATGTAGGACCATGCCAGGCTCGCTCGGAAGATCCGTTCTGGGCAAGGTGACTACAAGGGACTCCTGCAGCACTGCCGGGATAACTCCGTCAGGTCCGGCCCACTTAAACTGCCGGAAAGTGCCGACCGCCCACGCTTTCTTCTCCTCATCAACAAGGTCCCTGATGAGGTCATCCGTTAAGACCACATACATAGGTATTGCCGTCTGCACCGACCTGCCTTTGAGGTTTGCGTGTTGTGCCTCATTGAAGTTATCCGCCGTCAGTCCCCTTCTCACCACCAAGTCAATCAGTCTTTCTAGTGTTTTCAGCAAAAACGATGACAGACAAATTGGACTATAATCCTTCGTCGTGCTGTGGTTTATTCTTCCCGCCGTGGGGATAAATACCAGCTTGACTTCCCTCTATGTCCTTGGATGGCCGACCTCTTCCTGGCTACCTGAAAAATGAGCCTGCATCAAAAGTCAACCCTCTCCTGTTCACTCTCGGTGTAAGTCTCGTCCTCCTTCCTCAGGGAGCTAGACGTGATGTAATCGTTCGAGAGCGCTATAGGGAACCTAGATGTCACACTAGTGCTTTTCAATTCCCCACAAAATTTCGCCTAGGAACTCCTTTTCTTCTTCTACGTCTGCTTCTTGAACTTGCCAAGGGCGTCGCCATACTCGTCCTTGTCCAGCCCTCTGCCGTGTTCTTTCTCTTGGTCTTACAGTCTTCTGTTCTCCCTCTTGAGCACCTTAAGCACTCTTTCTCCACATGCTTCAAAAAGGCATCCCGAGACAAGATCGACTGCGGCTTCCAGTTCATGGAGGCATACTACCTTACAAATGTCGCCAGCAATAGGAGGGGACAACCACCACTAAAAAAATTTGTTGATGTTCTCGCCAGGATTTTAACCCAGGCTTTCAGCACCATAGGTGGACATGCTAACCTCTGCACCACGGTCGCCTTCGCAGCCAATTTTGCTCCCGCAATCGCTGAAATGTCGAACAGTGGCAGTTGGCTTCAAAACACCCAAATCGCAGATGTTCCACATCGGACCAAATTTTGAATTAGCTGTCATATAGACCGAGTTAAGGTTTTAAGCGCATCAAAGTCGGATTTGTAGCCTGATTTTGTAAGCTGATATTTGAAGCATTAACTTGACTGGCCCATCAGATTTCTGAACAAAACATAGTCTACATCGAACTATGTTAAGATATAACTGCCATATAGAGCGATCTCCCAAAATATAGGGTCTTAAGCCCATAAAAGCCGCCTTTAGTACCCAATTTCGCAGAAATTTTAAACAGTAGGTTGCACTAGACCAACCAATATCTAAACCGAGTATGGTACACATTAGACCATATTTAGCTTTAGCTTCCAGACCGATCTACCGATTTAGGGACTAAAGCCCACAAATTCCACAATTTTCGCTGAAATTTGGAACATTTGGAAATTGGACAAGGCCCCTGAATCGAAGGTGGTTCAGATCGGACCATATTTAGAAATAGCTGCCATTTGTAGATTTAGGACCGTAAGCCCATAAAAGAGTAGCTTTATTGGCCATTTTTGCTAAAATTTTAAAGATCATAAAGATAGGCAAAGATCCTAATATTGGAACACCAGGCAGTACAGGGACGGCAGTCTAATGATCAGGGACACGATGATGGAACCATTACCGACTTTATAAAGATTTGGAAGACTAGGATAGGCAAAGAACCCTATACTGAGTGCAGTGACAGGAAGGTCAATGCAGCCTTATGAGCAGGGAACGGACCTTCATCCATTTCCAAGAAGCCCATTTAATGGAGGACCCATTATTGAGGTCATCCAGTTATAAATGTCCTATAATTTTATCTTACCTTTGGTATTGCTGTTCTATTTCTTACCTAACTTCAGTTTAGGCCTCACTTTATCCCGATCGGGAACTTTCCATAGGATTTTCGTAATGCTTTCGATGGTATTACATCGCCTCTAATGGCGTTTATAATGTTCATTGACGACAACTGACCTTGAGACCTAACAGGCAAGTCCCATCCTATGGATCAGTGTGCATCGTCAGTATATGCGATCACTACAACTTTCCCTGACTTATAGAGAGAATAAAGCGTCCGCCCCGTTAGTTAAGTTGGCAGCGAGCTCGTATTGTCATTGTGGATTTTCTGGATTGGATTCTTACCAGAGGCTTCGATCTGTCGTTATTGTGGTTATACTATGGGCGCAATTATCATTATGTGAGCCTCTTCAAGCCTAACCTTACCCGTAATGAGCGTATTTTTTATAATCTGAAGTAGATATCTTCCACTCTTCCTGCATGAGGACAGCCTTATCCATAAATCTATGAATGCCAAGCTGTAAATTTCTTTCGTTTTATGCTATTAGGGCCTTTCGTGGTGTTGCCCCAAATCCATTTTTAGCCAACATTTTTGCCATTTAGGGTTTTAACACCTAGGACAGGTGTCCTAAGGTGTTACATGATTTGGGTTTAGTTAATTTGCCCTTTTTCGAATAGGCGATTTAGCGCTGATAAACCCTCTGTATTTTTAGCCCAAGTGTCGAATTGTAGTTGCTCGCCACCAAAGTCTTTGCATTTGCCTAATGCCATTATAAAACCACAATTAAATCACCGCCATCGCTCCCATCTCGGTTCTGTTTGTTTGGCAACTTTGGCTAATCCTATTAAAAGTTTTACGTATTCTCGAGCAAATGATTGCTAATAAAGCAGAACACAGTTTCTTGGCCACACCAAATTCAATTAAAAACTACTGCCATATAAATTGGTGTTGTTGTGGGTTTGGATTTAGCCAAGCCGCACTACACACACACACACACACTCACAGTGTAAGCGGAAAAGGAAGTTTTAAGGTGGTGGTAGCGGCAGCGGCGGCGGTGTTGGTCACAGTTGAGCGTGAAACTTCCGTTTTTATTTGGCCGGGTTTTGCGTGTTTATTTCCTCGATGCCATTAAGCAAAAGTCAACAAAAAACACAAATTGCAGAAAACAACAGATGAAGGAGAGCAGACAACAAAGCACAACAAAACACCTTCAAAGAACACTTTGACACACACTTTCTTATTTTAGGTGCCACCCCTTGCCAGCACTCTTTCTCTCTCTCTTTCTCTCTCTCTCTCTCACACACTCCCTAACTGGCACTCTTTTAGTGTTTGTCGTTTATTGTGTTTACTTTATTATTATTTTTTATTGTTAGCGTTTTGCTTGCTCACCGCTTTCTCGTTGCTGTTCACTTTTCCATGGCACTTCCTAAGGCTATGCTCTCTTTTTGTGGGGTATGAATATTGGCACTTTGCTCCCCTGCGGCTCTGTTAAGTTTTCTGTTCAAATTTTCGCCCAGCGTTCGTAGATTTTTCGGTTGCTTGTCGCTTATTTAAACGTTTAATATGCAAAGTCAACATTGCCATAATAATGCCAATATTATGACAGGATTTGGAGTATGGTATTCCAACAGAGACTTGGCCTGCTGCACCATGGCACATGAATAGTGAATATTTTGTGAAGACCACAATAAGTTGGTGGACTGAATAATACAGTGAACAGCTGTTTATTAGACAAATACCATAGGAAAGGGGAATGTATTCGGTTGATCATGTCATTTGCAATATTTTTGGTCGCTGTTGAGTTTGGAGGTTATCTTTTGCATCTGTCCGTCCACCTGTCTATTTATTATAAACCCGTGATTAAGTATAGGTATCTTAAGGTCATATTGACCGAACTTGCTACTGTGGTACCGCGGATGGAATCGATGTTCCTCTTACACAACATAGTGCCGAGTCACTGTCCGTCGTTGAAGAGATGTTAACTGAGGGGAAGATTGCCATACGACTCCTTGAGATAATTTTTAGGGGCTGCGTTTTGCTGGGTTATGTACCGACTAGGTGGTGGGATGTTAGGGTGGTTTTTATCCCGAAAGTGGGAAAACCGAGACATTCTATTCCCAAGGAAGGAAATCGTATTTTGTCCATAGATATGTTGAGGTCATATAAAACGATCTCGGGCATTTAATACAATTTTTATACCCCACACCCATACTGTGGTATCCCCGGATGGAATCGATGTTCCTCTTACACAACATTGTGCCGAGTCACTGTCCGTCGTTGAAGACATGATAACTGAGGGGAAGATTGCCATACGACTCCTTGAGATGATTTTTAGGGGTTGCGTTTTGCTGGCTTATGTACCGACTAGGTGGTGGGATGTTAGGGTGGTTTTTATCTCGAAAGTGGAAAAACCGAGCCATTCTCTTCCCAAGGAAGGAAATCGTATTTTGTCCATAGATATGTTGAGGTCATATAAACCGATCTCGGGTATTTAATACAATTTTTATACCCCACACCCATACTGTGGTACCCCGGATGGAATTGATGTCCCTCTAACACAATATAGTGCCGAGTCACTGGCCGTCGTTGAAGACATGATAACGGAAGGGAAGATAGCCTGGGCGGTGAATTCGTTTGAACCCATCAAGTCAACGGGACCGAATGGCGTACTGCCTACTATGCTGCAAAGTGCAGGACCGATTCCTTGAGATGATTTTTAGGAGCGGATCTTTGGGTGGGTTTTATCCCTAAAGAGGAAAAACCAATCCATTCTCTACCCAAGGACTACAGGCCAATTAGATTCTCATCTTTCATTTCGAAGACTTTGCAGGGATTAATTGACATATGTATTAGGGACACCGTCTCGATCCTTCACTTGTATGCGGCTATCAGCATGCGTACACTAAGGGTCAGTCAGTTGGTAGTGCCTTTCATAATGTGGTTGGATACATCGAGGGAAATTTGGGTGTGGGCGACTTCACTTTGGCGGCCTTTTTGGACATAGAAAGGGGCTTTTAGTAAAGTGAATACATAACACTCTGGTAAACATGAAGTGCTCCCCAACCCTCCCCCCACCTTTTTAATAAATTGGGTTCATACTATGTTGAAAGGCCGTATTATCAACGCATCTCTGGCAGAGAGCTTGATAAGCAAGATTGTGACCATTGGAACGCGCAAGGAGGGGCCTTATCTCCTCTTTTGTGGCTTTTGATGATCAATGGGATGCTGAGATCTTCCGTCAAGAAGAAGGTGAAGATCGTTATTTACGCGGAAGTTCCCTCTAATGATGTTCTTCCCTAATGAAGTTCCCCCTAATGAAGTTCCCCTAAGGAAATTCCACCTTAATGAATTTCGCCCTTAATGAAGTTCCCCCTAATGAAGTTCCCCCTTATGAAGTTCTCCCCTAATGAAGTTCCCCCCTAATGAAGTTCCCCCAAATGAAGTTCCCCCCTAATGAAGTTCCCCCTAAAGAAGTTTGCCCCTAATGAAGTTCCCACCAATGAAGTTCCCCCTAATGAATTTCGCGCCAAATGAAATTCACGCCAAATGAAGTTCCCCCTAATAAAGATCCCCCTAATGAAGTTCCCCCCTAATAAAGTTCACCACAAATGAAGTTCCCCTCAAATGAAGTTCCCCCAAATGAAGTTCCCACAAATGAAGTTACCCCCAAATAAAGTTCCCCCCTAATGCAGTTCTGCCTAAAAAAGTCCCCCCCTAATGCAGTTCCGCCTAAAAAAGAACCCCCTAGTGAAGTTCCCCCTAAAGAAGTTTGCCCATAATGAAGTTCCCACTAATGAAGTTCCACACTAATGAAGTTCCCCCTAATGAAGTTCGCCCCAAATGAAGTTCCCCCCTAATGAAGTTCCCCCCTAATGAAGTTCCTCTTTAATAAAGTTCCCCCTAATGAAGTTCCCACCTAATGAAGTTCCCCCTTAATAAAGATCCCCCCTAATTAAGTTCCCCCTAATGAAGTTCCCCCTTAATAAAGACCCCCCCTAATGAAGTTCCCCCCTAATGAATATCCCCCCTAATGAAGTTCCCCCCTAATGAAGTTCCTCACTAATGAAGCTCCCCCCTAATGAAGTTCTTCCCTAATAAAGTTCCCCCTAATGAAGTTCCCACTAGTGAAGTTTCCCCTAATGAAGTTCCCACTAATGAAGTTCCCACTAATGAAGTTCGCCCCTAATGAATTTCCCCCTAATGAAGTTCCCCCCTAAATGAAGTTCGCCCCAAATGAAGTTCCCCCTAATAAAGATCCCCCTAATGAATATCCCCCCTAATGGAGTTCCCCCTAATGAAGTTTCCCCTAACGAAGTTCCCCCCTAATGAAGTTCCCCCTAGTAAAATTCCCCCTAATGAAGCTCCCCCCTAATGAAGTTTGCCCCTAATGAAGTTCCCACTAATGACGTTTCTCCCTAATGAAGTTCGCCCCAAATGAAGTTCGCCCCAAATGAAGTTCCCACTAATGAAGTTCCCACTAGTGAAGTTCCCTCTAATGAAGTTCCCACTAATGAAGTTCCCACTAATGAAGTTCCCACTAATGAAGTTTGCCCTAATGAAGTTGCCCCCTATTGAAGTTCCCTCTAATAAAGATCCCCCTAAAGAAAATCACCCTAACTAAGTTCCACCCTAATGAAGTTCCCCCTTAATCAAGTTCCTCCCTAATGATGTTCCCCCCAATAAAGTTCCCACCTTATGAAGTTAGTTTCCCCTAATGAAATTCCCCCTAATGAAGTTCCCCCTAATATGATAAATTGGGTTGGCATGGTGCTGAAAGGCCTGGAGGGGTCTTATCCCCTCGTTTGTGGCTTTGGTGATCAGTGGGATTCTGAAGTCTTTCGAGAAGGAGAGGGTGAAGGTCGTTGTGTACGGGGAAGTTCCCCCCTAATGAAGGTCCCTTCTAATGATCTTCTCCCCTAATGAACTTCCCTCTAATTTTATAAATTGAGTTCCTCCGTCCGTCCCTCCGTCCGTCCCACCGTCCGTCCCTCCGTCCGTCTGTCTGTCGAAAGCACGCTAACTTTCGAAGGAGTAAAGCTAGCCGTTTGAAATTTTGCACAAATATTTCTTATTAGTGTAGATCGGTTGGGATTGTAAATGGGCTATATCGGTCCACGTTTTGATATAGCTGCCATATAAATTGATTTTGGGTCTTGACTTCTTGAGCCTCTAGGGGACGAAATTATTATCCAATGTGGCTGAAATTTTGCATGACGTGTTTTGTTATGACTTTCAACAACTGTGCTCAAAATAATTCAAATAGGTCCATAACCTGATATAGCTGCCATATAAACCGATCTGGGGTCTTGACTTCTTGAGCCTCTAGAGGACGCAATTATTATCCGATTTGGCTGAAATTTTGCATGACGTGTTTTGTTATGACTTTCAACAACTGTGCTAAGAATAATTCAAATCGGTTCATAACCTGACATAGCTGCCATATAAACCGATCTGGGGTCTTGACTTCTTGAGCCATTAAAAGGGCGCTATTATTATCCAATTTAGCTGAAACTTTGCATGAGGTGTTTTGTTGTGACTTTCAACAAATGTACAAATGCCATATAAACCGATCTGAGGTTTTGACTTATTGAGCCATTAGAGGGCGCAATTATTAGCCGATTTTGCTGAAATTTTGCATGAGATGTTTTATTATGACTTCCAACAAGTGTACGTAATTCTTACTTAATTTGGCTGACATTTTACACAATGACTTCTACTATGGTCTCCAATGTTCAGTTCAATTATGGTCCGAAATGAACCATAACTTGATATTGTTGCAATAACATAGCAATTCTTTTCTTTTATTCTTTGTTTGCCTAATAAGAGATACCGTGGCAAGAGCTCGACAAATGCCATTCATGGTGGAGGGTATATAAGATTCGGCCCGGCCGAACTTAGCACACTTTTACTTGTTTAACAATAATTTTTTTTCAACTATGATTTGATTCATTATCTGTTATAAGTGCTAGGTTTCAATTGACTTTACCTTTTTCCCCCTTCGCCGAGTTCACATCACTGCGTTGCGGCCAGACAATCAGCGGAACCATGTTAAATTTATTAAATATGGTTTTACTTTATGCTTTTCCTGCAAATTTAGAACTACAAAAATAGCGTAGACTTTTCTCATTGCCCAACACACACACACACACACACATAAACATTTCGCTGGTAAAGAAGACGAAGAAAAGAAAAATTATTGTAAAGATATAGAAAGCACAACGTTGCTCCTGCCTCTTGTCTTGCAGCAGATAATAAGGACAACAGGGTGCAGCCATAATTTATTAAATGCTTCATTTGCATAAAATGACAGTTAAACAGAAAAAAAGATCATCTTTTTTGCTTTCGTTGCGGTGCCACCATTTTTTTTTTGTTGCCCTTGTTTTGTTTTTCTTGTTGTGCCCCAGCACTTGAAGAATTGGAATATAGGAAAAAATTAAGCATGAGAATGTTTGCCACTCGGTTTGTTTGTGATGTCATTTAGAGATAGAGTTTAAAAGAAAAAATTGCACAGAAATTCTCTTGAGCTGTGGAAAATAAGCAGAAGAAATTAAAAGGAGACTTGTAGACATTTTTCAGTGTCGAGTTATAGAAAGAGACAAGTCAAAGAGAGAAAAAAAAGATAAATTATAATTTCATGAGTTTTGACACAAAGTCAAGAGGAGAAAAATAAAAAATATTCACAGAAAATTTGGAAACTTTAGGAAGCTTTAATAATAACTTATAAAATTTGAAATTTCAGGCAGGAAAAAAATAATGGATTATGCAGCTTAATCTGCATTTTAATCGATAGTATTAGGGTTGCCCAAAAAGTAATTGCGGATTTTTTAAAAGAAAGTAAATGCATTTTTAATAAAACTTAGAATGAACTTTAATCAAATATACTCTTTTTACACTTTTTTTCTAAAGCAAGCTAAAAGTAACAGCTGATAACTGACAGAAGAAAGAATGCAATTACAGAGTCACAAGCTGTGAAAAAATTTGTCAACGCCGACTATATGAAAAATCCGCAATTACTTTTTGGGCAACCCAATAAAAACAATTTTTATACCCTCCACCATAAGATGGGGGTATACTAAGTTCGTCATTCTGTTTGTAACACCTCGAAATATGACTCTGAGACCCCATATAGTATATATATTCTTGATCGTCATCTCATTTTAAGTCGATCTAGCCCTGTCTGTCTGTCTGATCGTCCGTCCGTTTGTGTGTCGAAAGCACGCTAACTTTCGAAGGAGTAAAGCTAGCCGCTTTTGCACAAATACTTCTTATTAGTGTAGGTTGGTTGGGATTGTAAATGGGCCAAATCGGTTCATGTTTTGATATAGGTGCCTATACACCGATCTTGGGTCTTCACTTCTTGAGCCTGTATATGTCGTAATACTCGTCCGTTTTAAATGAAATTTTGAACATAGCGTTTTGGTATCACTTTCAACAACTACGCTAAGTATGGTTTACATCGGTCCATGTTTTTATATAGCTGCCATATGAACCGATCTTGGGTCTTGACTTCTTGAGCCAACAGATAGCACAATTCTCATCCGATTTAACTGAAATTTTGAACGTAGTTTTTTGGTAACACTTGAAACAACTACGCTAAGTGTGGTTTTAATCGGTCAATGTTTTGATATTGCTGCCATATCATATTGCTGCCATTTTGCATATAAATCGATCTTGGGTCTTCACTTCCTGAGCTTCTAGAGGGTGCAATTCTGGTCCGATTTGACTCAAATTTTGCACGTGTTTTGGTATCACTTTAAACAACTGTGCTAAGTGTGACGCAAATCGGTCCATAACCTGATATAGCAACCGATCTTGGATCTTGACTTCTTGAGCCAATAGAGCGCGCAATTCTCATCCGATTGGGCTGAAATTTTGCAAGAGGTGTTTTGTTATGACTTCCAATAACTGTGCTTAGTATGGCGCAAATCGGTTCATAACCTGATATAGCTGCCATATAAACCGATCTTGGATCTTGGCTTCTTGAGCCTCTAGAGGACGAAATTCTCATCCGATTTGACTGAAATTTTGCACGTGGTGTTTTGTTATCACTTCCAACAACTGCGCTTAGTATGGTTCAAATCGGTCCATTTTTGAATATAGCTGCCATATACACCGATCTTGGGTCTTGACTTCTTGAGCCTCTAGAGGGCGCAAGGCTCGTCCGATTTGACTGAAATTTTGGACTTGGTGTTTTGGTATCACTTCCAACAACTGTGTTGAGTATGATCCAAATCGGTTCATAATCTGGTATAGCTGTCATATAAGCCGATCTTGGGTCTTGACTTCTTGAGCCTCTAGAGGGCGCAATTCTCGTTCGCTTTGATTGAAATTTTGCACGTGGTGTTTTGGTATCACTTCCAACAACTGTGTTTAGTGTGATTCAAATCGGTTTATAATCTGGTACAGCTGTCATATAAACCGATATTGGATCTTGACTTATTGAGCTTCTAGAGGGCGCAATTATCATCCGATTTGGCAGAAATTTTGTACAACGGCACCTTCAACATACGTGCCTAATATAGTCTGAATCGATCAAAAGCTTGATACAGCTCCCATATAAACCTATCTCCCGGTTTTGCTTCTTGAGCCCGTACAAGGCGCAATTCTTATCCCAATGAACTGAAATATTACACAATGACTTCTACAATGTTCAGCATTCATTTATGGTCCGAATCGGACTATAACTCGATATAGCTCCAATAGCATAACAGTTCTTATTCAATATTCTTTGTTTGCCCAAAAAGAGATACTGCGCATAGAACTTGTCAAATTCGATTCATGGTGAAGGGTATATAAGATTCGGCCCGGCCGAACTTAGCACGCTCTTACTTGTTGTTCCTCAATTATTTTGTGCTGGGAAAAGCGCATACCAGAAAGGCTTCATTATGTACTACTGGGAATCAGAGCTAGATAGAACATCCTAAGCTACTGGACAAGCTGCCCCAGACGCTCCATTTCGAAATTCGAAAACATCAATAGGGCTAAGTGCTTGGAGGAATGAAAAATGGTGTCAACCTATTATCCTGTCTTCTCCTTGCAGTTACTGGGGCCGAGGGGCCCTAGCGGCGAAAAATAATATTGTGGGTCCCAGAACCTTTGCTAATGTCGCAAATGACAACTTCGTAATTCATTATATAGAGCATTTACATTGACGTAGTAATATTTCAAAATTTTTTTACACAAAATATTAAAAAAAAAAAATAAAAATTTTTCGAACATATTCCAGCTCGAGATCACATTCAATGCTTTCTAACCAAAGTGAAGCATAGCAAAGAACTTAGATAGAGAAGTTAGATAAGTGTGTACTGTTGTCAAAACACTTTGGCTGGGATGGTAGATCGCGGTTTTTGATACACCATGTATCCTCATCAACACCTTTGTCAAATTGTTTAAGGTGCTCTATATACTGAACGACTTTTGAGTACGGAGTAGAGTACAACTTTGTTTTGAAACAGGACTCGATAAATACCCTAACTCTCCTTAGGGCAGTAAGAGAGAAGAAAGATTTTCTTTCCACTATGCTGATACAAACTAATCATCAATGCTAGGAACAACAAACACATCAACAACTGCCGAACTCTTTTTGTTGTGCACTTGACCATTCATGGAATTACACTGCAAGTGCTTTTTGCACTTGGGCCACATTGACCTATAGCACATCGCCGGGCCGGTTCGTTTGGTTGATGATTATTTTGTATCGGAATAGTGGAAAGTAAGTCTTTCTGTTCTCTTGCTGCGCCAAAGAGAGCTCAAAACAAAAGCGTGCTCTACATCGTACTCAATAGTCGTTGGCTATGTAGAGCACCAAAGGTGTCGATGAATATACATGGTGTATCAGAAGTAGCGGTCCACCATGCCAGGCAAAGTGTTTTGACAACAACACACATTTGCCTAACATTTATAAGTTCTTCTCTATGTAGTTCTTTGGATAGGTAGCATTGAATATGATTTGGTCTTCGAATATGTTGGAAAAATCACAGTAAGATTTTAAAGATCAAAAGGAAAGAGCTCCAAAATAATAAAATTCGAAAAATTAAAAAAAGACTATCTTCTTTTTGTTTCTTAAGCCTCTATGTTTTTGCAACAACAAAAATCACATTCTTAACACTTTATGACTCTTTGGCGAAAAGCTGGATTTTAATGACTTTGATATTGTTGTCAAAATTAGTTGGCTTCAACACCACAAATTAGTTTTTTTTATAAGGAGACCCCCAAATGCCACATGACACTAAATGTAGCCAGAAATCTCACTCCTATGTTAGGTTTAAGTGGCAGTCTGCCATCAGACACACTTAGACGTTTTCGTCCATTGTGATATCACAGGAACAGAAGAAGGAAGATGCCTTCTACAATAGTTCATACCTCTTAACCATCTAGATCGCTTTAAAAAGCCCAACAACTTGCGAATGTTCACATTCGCTAAATCAGACAGGTTCTCAAAGAAATGAGAATCTAAAGTGGAACTCTTTCTGACTGCTAGTGCGAGACACACACACAGAAGGTGTTCTATGGTCTCTTCTTCTTCGATGCCCTCACAGCTTCTGCAAAAGTTGTTGCTGGCAACCTTCAGTCTGTCAGCCTGTTTTCCGATTAGACAGTGATCTGTCATGACGGACACAATGACTGAGACGTGTGTTCTAGCCAATGACAGCAAAGCTGTAGACCTCTTCAAGTCTAGATGAGGCCACATAGTTTTAAAATGCTCACAGCCCCCTCTTTGTGGCCATCTATCATTCGTTATCCTTGGGACCTGGTCCTGAAAACTTAGTTTACATGTCGTTAGAGGCATACCCACAGATTCCATAGTCCCTGGAGTGTGTAAGATAGTTCCTAGTCTCGCAAGCTCGTCCGCTTTAGAATTTCCTGGGATATCTCTGTGGCCCGGCACCCAGAACAAGGTGAATTTTTTAACTGTTCAGCCATCTCGTTGAGAGATTTGCGACAGTCGAGGACGGTTTTTGTGTTCAGAAATACGTTCTCCAGGAATTTAATGACTGCCTGGCTCTCTGAGAAGATATTTATGTCAATAGTCGTTATGAC
Source organism: Stomoxys calcitrans (assembly GCF_963082655.1). Classification (NCBI taxonomy): domain Eukaryota; kingdom Metazoa; phylum Arthropoda; class Insecta; order Diptera; family Muscidae; genus Stomoxys; species Stomoxys calcitrans. The sequence continues at coordinate 100,160,401 of NC_081556.1, read as the reverse complement.
TTAACCATTCTACCACTTCCTTAATTGCAAGGATCTCCGCTCGATACACACTGCAGTGGTCGGGTAACCTCTTCGATATGATCAGTTCTAGATCTTTAGATAACACCCCAAACCCCAACTGGTCGTTTAGTTTGGAACCATCCGTGTAGAGGTCTATATAACTTTTGTTACCAGGCATATCGTAGTTCCAATCGCTTCTATCAGGAATAGTGGTACAGTAATTTTTATCAAAAAGCGGCTCAGTTAGGGTGTAATCCACACTGCCTGAACATCGGTTATTGTATCAAGGATAACACCGTGTCCGTCACATGACCAACGAAAAAGCTTCCTTAACGTCACGGCTGTGGTCGCTACAATTTGGGTAACCACTATGTCCAGAGGCCTAAGAGGTAGCATTAAATTCAGTGCATCAGATGGTGTCGTCCTCAGTGCGGCTGTGATGCACAAAAAAGCCGTCCTTTGGATCCGATTAAGTGTTGAGCAGTAGTTGGATTTTTGAAGCGCCGTCCACCAGACCACAACACCATATAGCATAATAGGTCTGACAACTGCAGTATATACCCAATGCATGACACGCGGTCTAAATCCCCATCTTTTGCCAATAGCTCTCTGGCAGGTGTATAGGGCAAGAGTTGCCTTTCTTGACCTGTCCAAAACTTTGGATTTGAAGTCAAATTCCTGTCCAGCATAACTCCCAGGTTTTTTGCGCTTGCTGTAAATGGAACATTCTCTCCATCTAAGGAGACAGGTTCCACTGTAGGCAACTTCTATCTCCGGCTGAAAAGAACTACTTCTGTCTTGCACGAATTTATTCCCAGACCACTTTCAGTAGCCCACTTTGCTGTTGCACGTAGAGCTGCCTAAAGAATATCTCTAAGAGTGCTGGGAAACTTTCCCTTAACCGCAATTGCCACGTCCAGAAACATAAGACGTAGCATGAAATTCAGTGCATCAGATGGTGTCGTCCTCAGTGCGGCTGTGATGCACAAACAAGCCGTCCTTTGGATCCGATTAAGTATTGAGCAGTAGATGGACTTTTGAAGCGCCGTCCACCAGACACAACACCATATAGCATAATAGGTTTGACAATTGCAGTATATGCCAAATGCACGAAAAGCGGTCTAAATCCCCAACTTTTGCCAACGGCTCTCTTGCAGGTGTATAGGGTAAGAGTGGCCTTTCCAAAATGTTGGATTTGAAGTTCAATTTCCTGTCCAGCAAAACACCCAGAGTTCTGCAAATGGAACATTCTCTCCATCCAAGGAGGCAGGTTCTACTGTAGGCAAATTGTATCTCCTGCTGAAAAGTACTACTTATGTCTTGCATGGATTTATATTCAGATTTCGGTAGCCCACTTTGCTGTTGCACGTAGAGCTCCTGATGTATATCTCTAAGAGTGCTGGGAAACTTTCCCTAACCGCAATTGCTACGTCATCAGCATACGCCACCACTTTTACACCATTTTCTTTCGGAGACAATAATACATGGTTAATGGTTATAATTCCAAAGTAGAGGAGACAGTTCACTTCTTTGGGGAGTTCCTCTGCTGACCCATTCTTATACCCTCCACCATAGGATAGGTATACTAATTTCGTCATTCTGATTGTAACTACTTGAAATATTCGTCTGAGACCTCATAAAGTATATATATTCTTGATCGTCGTGACATTTTATGTCGATCTAGCCATGTCCGTCCGTCGGTCCGTCTGTCCGTCCGTCTGTCCGTCCGTCTGTCTGTCCGTCCGTCCGTCCGTCTGTCCGTCCGTCCGTCCGTCCGTCCGTCCGTCCGTCCGTCCGTCTGTCCGTCCTTCCGTCTGTCTGTCGAAAGCACGCTAACTTCCGAAGGAGTAAAGCTAGCCGCTTGAAATTTTGCACAAATACTTCTTATTAGTGTAGATCAGTTGGTATTGTAAATGGGTCATATCGGTCCATGTTTTGATATAGCTGCCATATAAACCGATCTTGGGTCGTGACCTCTTGAGCCTCTAGAGGGCGTAATTCTTATCCGATTGAATGAAATTTTGCACGACGTGTTTTGTTATTATATCCAACAAGTGTGCCATGTATGGTTCAAATCGGTGTATAACCTGATATAGCTACCATATAAACCGATCTTGGGTCTTGACTTCTTGAGCCTCTAGAGTTCGCAATTCTTATCCGATTAAAATGAATTTTGGCACGACGTGTTTTGTTATGATATCCAACAATTGTGGCAAGTATGGTTCAAATCGGTGCATAACCTGATATAGCTGTCATATAAACAGATCTTGGGACTTGACTTCTTGAGCTTCTAGAGGGCGCAATTCCTATCCGATTTGAATGAATTTTGGCACGACGTGTTTTGTTATGATATCCAACGATTGTGGCAAGTATGGTTCAAATCGGTGCATAACCTGATATAGCTGTCATATAAACAGATCTTGGGACTTGACTTCTTGAGCTTCTAGAGGGCGCAATTCCTATCCGATTTGGTTGAAAATTTTCATGAAGTATTTCATTCTTACTTTCAACAACTGTGTCAAAGAAGGTTCAAATCGGTCCATAACCTGATATAGCTGACATATAAACCGATCTGGGATCTTGAATTCTTGAGACTCTAGAGGTCGCAATTATTATCCGATTTGCCTGAAATTATGTACTACGGATCCTCTCATGACCATCAACATTCGTATTTATTATGGTCTGAATCGGTCTATAGCCTGATACAGCTCCCATATAAATCGATCTCTCTATTTTACTTCTTGAGCCCCCAAATGGCGCAATTCTTATTCGAATTGGCTGACATTTTACACAGGTCTCCAACATATAATTTAATTGTGGTCCAAACCGGACCATATCTTGATATCGCTCTAATAACAGAGCAAATCTTTTCCTATATCCAGTTTTGCCTAAGAAGAGATGCCGGGAAAAGAACTCGACAAATGCGATCCATGGTGGAGGGTATATAAGATTCGGCCCGGCCGAACTTAGCACACTTTTACTTTTTTTAGATTCTTTCTTTTAGATAAACTTTCTTACCGTAGAGTTGATGCCTAGAAACTCCAACTCATTCATGATTGGCGTCGATTTTACATTATTGAAAGCACCTTCAATCTTAAGAAATGTTACCATTGTATATTCCTTGACAGCGAGAGAACCCCCTCTATGTTGCCGACTAGGTCGTGAAGGGCTGTTTCAGTGGATTTGCTTTTACAATATGCATGCTGCTGCCGCAACACGCCATCTCCAGGGATCTTTGCCCTAAGATATGTCTCTAGAAATGTTACCATTGTATATTCCTTGACAGCGAGAGAACCCCCTCTATGTAGCCGACTGGGTCGTGAAGGGCTGTTTCAGTGGATTTGCCTTTACTATATGCATGCTGCTGCCGCGACAGGCCATCTTCAGGGATCTCTGCCCTAAGATATGTTTCTCTCAAGAGTCTTTAGGATAAAGTATGACAGACTAATAGGACGAAAATCTTTCGCCTTCGTGTGGTAGGGGTTTCCTGCTTTCGGAATGAAAATGACCTTCTTGTCCCTCCATCCCACAGGTATATATGACATTCTGCTACAAGCAGAGTATATCTCCCCAAGCCTGGGAACCAGTCTATCAGACACAGCTTGTAATTCAACCGGTGATACATCATCATCAGGGCCTGGAAACTTAAAGGAGTCGGTTGTTCTTATCGCCCAAAGGATTTTCGGTTCAGACACAATTTCCCTAATGGCCGGCAGATAACATTCGAGCCATTTGCTGGGGCAGCTTGCAACTTGAATCAAGCATAGGGCATCTTCTTTGCGAATTCATACCGAAAAGCCAGTAAAAGATATTTTCTCTTGACCAAATTAACCCAAATTATGCCCCTAATATCGTTATCTGTTTCGAATTTTAAGCGACAATTTGAAATGGAAATACACAGCAAACATCTACATTTAACAGAATTTGGGCTGCCACCTTCCACACAACCAACACAACCTATCAAAACAATGCTAAGAAAGTTTTTCGTAGAAAGTTTTTCTTCAACATCATGTACTACCATTGTCAAGCCCTTTGAGGATATTTGTCATGTGGATCCTAAAAATACACCATTAAAATACTACTTTAAATATTAATATGTAATAATGAGCCCAATATGATATTCCGAGTAATGGTATTATTATTGTCCCCCCAGTCCCCAGACAATCCTTGATGCTTATATGCTATAATTGCAAAACTTTTCTTTAGCCACACGGGGACTAAATAAACCCCAGATTCTTTCATATGCTTAAAATTCGGACACATTTCTTTGGCAACTGTCCGAATACAAAAATGTTTAACATTTTCTTTATATTAAACTAAAAAAAACAGAGTGAGAGAGAGGGAGAGGGAAATGGTCACCAGTTCCCAAGACGCCTTGACTCCTTTGTCCACAAAAGATTTACCTTAGACACTGCTGAAGGTCTTGAACAGTTGCCTCCCCACTTCATAAAGGGGTTTCTTTGGCTTTGCTTTGTTGGACGTTTTCCGTTTTCTGTATTTTGATTGTCCCTAAGGACATTTACATTTTCTTGCTTTTGTTTAAGACAAATAAAAGAAATACTTTGTGTTATGTTGCGATGAGTTTACGGCAAAAACAAAAACCAAAAAAACAAAAGGCCCAAAACCAACATTCACAACAACTCAAATAAAGTAAGCAAAGACAGAAAAAAACAGAGAGAAAATGAATTCTAAAGGGTGATTTTTTTGAGGTTAGGATTTTCATGCATTAGTATTTGACAGATCACGTGGGATTTCAGACATGGCGTCAAAGAGAAAGATGCTCAGTATGCTTTGACATTTCATCATGAATAGACTTACTAACGAGCAACGCTTGCAAATCATTGAATTTTATTACCAAAATCAGTGTTCGGTTCGAAATGTGTTCATTCACCGTAACGTTGCGTCCAACAGCATATTTGAAAAAATACGGTCCAATGATTCCACCAGCGTACAAACCACACCAAACAGTGCATTTTTCGGGATGCATGGGCAGTTCTTGAACTGCTTCTGGTTGCTCTTCACTCCAAATGCGGCAATTTTGCTTATTTACGTAGCCATTCAACCAGAAATGAGCCTCATCGCTGAACAAAATTTGTCAAAATTTGAACACATTTCGAACCGAACACTGATTTTGGTAATAAAATTCAATGATTTGCAAGCGTTGCTCGTTAGTAAGTCTATTCATGATGAAATGTCAAAGCATACTGAGCATCTTTCTCTTTGACACCATGTCTGAAATCCCACGTGATCTGTCAAATACTAATGCATGAAAATCCTAACCTCAAAAAAATCACCCTTTACAAGAATAGCCTCAGAAGCTGAAATAATAATACCGACAACAACAACAACAGCAGCAGCAGCAACGATGTTTGTCTACATTCAATTTCGTTGTTTATGTCGTTCGAATGTAAATATTTTTACGGTTAAATGTAATCAAGGAAAAAAAATTATGTTAAAATGGACAAATAATAACCCATTACTTGCTAAACAAATAAACAGTAAATTTCTGTGCGCATACATTAGGCCAACAAAAGGATGTTCTGGGAAATGGTGATAATTCCTAAGATGATTGAACTTAAAAAAACAAAAACGTGCTAAGTTCGGCTGGGCCGAATCTTATATACCCTCCACCATGGATCGCATTTGTCGAGTTCTTTTCCCGGCATCTCTTCTAAGGCAAAAAAGAATATTATAAAAGATTTGCTCTGCTATTAGAGCGATATCAAGATATGGTCCGATTTGGACCACAATTAAATTATATTTTGGAGACTGTGTAAAATGTCAGCCAATTTGGATAAGAATTGCGCCCTTTGAGGGCTCAAGAAGTAAAATATAGAGATCGAATTATATGGGAGCTGTATCAGGCTATAGACCGATTGAGACCATAATAAACACGTATGTTGATGGTCATGAGAGAGGATGAGGATAAGCATTGCGCCCTCCAGAGGCTGAAGAAGTCAATAGTCAAGATCGGTTTATATGGCAGCTATATCGGGTTATGAACCGATTTAAACCTTATTTGACACAGTTGTTGGAAGTCATAGCAAAACACCTCATGCAAAATTTCATTTAAATCGGATAAGAATTGCGCACTCTAGAGGCTCAAGAAGTCAAGACCCAAGATCTGTTTATATGACAGCTATATCAGGTTATGAACCTATTTGAACCATACTTGGTACAGTTGTTGGATGTTATAACAAAATACTTCGTGCAAAAATTCATTCAAATCGGATAAGAATTACGCCCTCTAGAGGCTCAAGAAGTCAAAACCCAAGATCGGTTTAAATGGCAGCTATATCAGGTTATGAATCAATTTGAACCATACTTGCCACAATTGTTGGATATCAAAACAAAATACTTCGTGCAAAAATTCATTCAAATCGGATAAGAATTACGCCCTCTAGAGGCTCAAGAAGTCAAGACCCAAGATCGGTTTATAGGGTAGCTATATCAGGTTATGAACCAATTTGAACCATACTGGGCACAAGTGTTGGATATCATAACAAAATACTTCATGCAAAAATTCATTCAAATCGGATAAGAATTACGCACTCTAGAGGCTCAAGAAGTCAAGACCCCAGATCGGTCTATGTGACAGCTATATCAGGTTATGGACCGATTTGAACCATACTGGGCACAACTGTCGGATATCATAACAAAATACTTCGTGCAAAATTTCATTCCAATCGGATAAGAATTGCGCCCTCTAGAGGCTCAAGAAGTCAAGACCCAAGATCGATTTATATGGCAGCTATATCAAAACATGGTCCGATTTAAACCATATGTGGCACAATTGTTGGATGTCATAACAAAACACGTCGTGCAAAAATTCATTCAAATCGGATAAGAATTACGCTCGCTAGAGGCTCAAGAAGTCAAGACCCAAGATCGGTTTATATGGCAGCTACATCAAAACCTGGACCGATATAGCCCATTCACAATACCAAGCGACCTACAGTAATAAGAAGTATTTGTGCAAAATTTCAAGCGGCTGGCTTTACCCCTTCGGAAGTTAGCGTGCTTTCGACAGACAGACGGACGGACAGACGGAAGGACATGGCTAGATCGGCATAAAATGTCGCAACGTTCAAGAATATATACTTTATGGGGTCTCAGACGAATATTTCGAGTAGTTACAAACTGAATGACGAAATTAGTATACCCCCCAACCTATGGTGGAGGGCATAAAAACAAATTTATGGTATTAAGGAACCCTTCAGATGCCTTATCCATACTTCAATGACTTTGGGGTGCAATACCAATCTCTCAACCATCAACTGAAAGATCGGATGAGGCTGATGGGACACGGAGACATACAGTATTAATTGTAAACTTTGAATGCCTTGAGGACCTCAACAAGAAGTGGTGTCCTGACGATTCTACAAAACTAGGCTAGAAGCAGTGGAGTTGGGGACTCTGCAGGCAGCTCAGCAGTTATTGCCAAAGATTTGTTTAAGTACTTGTAATGCCCATCGCTAAAGTCTGATGGATAGCCGGAAATGAAAAATTGCCTCTCAAATGGGAGGGGCAGAATTCGAGCAGGCTCTTTGTAAGTGGCTCATTCATTTGAACCAGGGCTCAATGTGTGTGCTAGCGGTGTAGGAGAGAATTCAGAAGGTACTTAAACATCTGGGCAAGTATCTGAAGATGAATCATCCACACCGCAAGTGTCGCCCAGCGCCCTGAGAAAGAATGGTGACACTGCTTACCTAATAGTGGATGAGAATTTGAACCCGTACTAGGGACCAGTTTTTCTGACAATTTTCAGCCATTGCAAACCCTTTTTGGCGGCACTAAAGTTCCTTCCGACGGCAGGTGGATTTGACGTTTGTTCTTTCTAGGAACCATTGGTGTTTCGTTGACTAAGAATTCCTCGATTTAAACTACCTAAGAGTGCGAGTGCAAATAGTAACCAAAATTTTTATCATCTTCCGTTGCTAAGACTGGAGATTAGGTTAGGTTAGTTTAGATTAAAAAGAGGGTGCGGATATTAATCCGCCCCATGCCACAATGGACATACACCTAAGCCAGTAATCGGCTTGTTATGCACTCTTAACCTTAACCTATTAACCTTGAATGAGAAAATCTAAGTTAGGAATTCCTTGCTACTAACAAAATCCTTAATTGTTTTCTATGCCAAGCCGCTAAGTTGGTTCATGTCTGGTATTGTGTCTCCAACTAAGTACCGGTATTTGTTGTACGCGAAAGCCGGGCAGTGAAATAGGAAATGCTCCAACGTCTCATCATCTTCCCCACATGCCCTACATATGCTATCAATTGCCGCACCGATTTTGCTTAAGTGAGCTCGTAGTCCTATGTGTCCCATTATGACATCAAAAATTATACGGACCTATTTATATCTTCCTTTCAGTATTAACCTTGTCCTCTCACCATTCGGATCACCCTATAGGATTTTCGTTGTCGTTGTTGTTGTAGCAGTGTGTTGTACACTGACGTGGCAGCGCTTGCCGATGAAGGACCCCATCGGGTCAATCCGATACGCACAACCGTCTGCCATAGGATTTTCGCCGTCCTACTGACTGTTTCGCTGTTCCACAGTGTTACAGTCGAGTGTGAACATTTTTACTGTCCGTAAAGATGTTCACACTCGACGTCCTCGCGTTAGCACCACACCATCTCACGCATTCTGTGATCACCCAGATCTCCGCCTGGAGGACCGTATTATGGTCATACAGTTTAAAACAGATCTTAGTCCCTGGGTTCACAATGTATGCACCCAGTCCCTCTCTGTCCTCTAGCTTTGATTGGTCCTGTTACACGGATCGATCAGATGACAATACTAGGATTCCTTCAGTCCAAGACTGTGGCGCTGGCAACAGTGCCTCGCACTCGACCTCAAGGTTCATTTCAGGTATTAGGTCGGAAACCTCTTCTCTTCCTTCCAGGTTAACTATCGTCGCCTCGATTATACCTCGATGGTATGAGCTGCTCCCATCATCAATCCATTCTCCCATAGCCTTAAGTTTTATAGCCGCAGTGGCTGGCTTATACTTAATCTGTATGTTAATGGGTCGGATATCTAGAATAATCTCTAGTGCCCTAGTGGGCGTGGTCCTCATCGCTCCGCCTATACCAAAACAACATTTTCTCCGAACCTGCACTTTCAACCTTATGTTGAATTTTTTCTCCATAGCCGTCCACCAAACTACTGAGGCGTAAGAAAATATTGGTCTAATCATGCTCCTGAAGACCCTGTGGACAATCCTCGGATTCAGGCCCCATGTTGAGCCTATGGCCAGTCTACATAGTGCTCAACATCTGTGAGCGTTCTCAGTGCGCTCCTGAATGTGACACCTTCAATTAGGTCCTACCCAAGATCACTGCTAAATATTTGACCTTGTCATATATCGAATTCGTTTTGTTAAGGAAACATGGTGCGTCAAATTGGCCCACCTTCATTTTCCTAATGAACAGGCAAAGTTCTGTCTTCTCTGGGTTAACATTGACACCCCTGGGTGTAGCCCAGTCGTATGACATATGCAAGACCTTTCCGCCCCTTCTGCATAGCTGGATCGGATCCTTACCCATAAAAAGTAGTATAACGTCTGCCAGGCGGGTTCAAAACCTACCTAAGTCAGCATCCGTAATAGGTCATTTATGGTGGTTACCCATAGGAGTGACGATAAAATGCCCCCCTGTGGCGTACCTTGAGTCACTTTCTGCCTTATATTTATGGCATGGGACCCGCAATCTATCCACCTGTTTGTTAGCATATGGTTTATCCAGTCTCTAAGAACCGGGTTCATCCTGTACTAATCTAAGGATTGGATCAGTGTGTCGGTTCGCACATTGTTATACGTCCCCTCGATGTCAATGCATACCGTCAATGTGTACGTCTAGGCATAGAAGGGTTCTTCTATTTTTGCACAATCTCGTGCAGAGCAGCCTCCATCTAACGTCTTGACATAGACATGCAGTTTGTATATGAGCATTTCGCAGGATGTCCTACTCTTTATCATGGTATCCACAATGCGTTCCATGGTTTTGAGTAAAAAGGATGTAAGGCTTATAGGGCTGTAGGCCTATGGTGTTGTATAACTTGTCTTCGGGACCTGGGTATAAACACCACCCTTATCGCATGCCAGGCTTTCATAGTATATGCAAGTCCCATGCAAGCTGTGAAAATATTGGCCAGGTGGGGCGCCAGATAGTCTGTCTTCTTCCGCAGTAACTCCGGACATATTCCATTAGGTCTGGGTGACTCAATAGGTTTGAAGGTCCTCCTCGGGAATCACAGAGATCCAAGAATCTTGGAATAATGGAGTTGATCGAAGGTTTCTCATAACGGAATCTATGATCAACGAAGCCTTAAGATCATAGATTCCGTTATGAGAAACCTTCGATCAACTCCATTATTCCAAGATTCTTGGATCTCTGTGATTCCCGTCGTATCCTGTGGAAAATGCGTTTGAATCAAAAGCCTCAACATGTCCTCCGTGGTCTCTGCTCTCAGTCTCATGTCGTCTTCTAATGTTGCAGTTTGGGCATGGGTTTTTGAGAGAAACTTTTTCATCTTTTCGGCGTCATTAACGCTATCGATCTGGTCGCAGAAAAGCTTCCAGGAGGCACGTTTGGCAGCCCTGGTAATCTTATTGTCATGTACAATATAATGCACATCCCATTAAACTTCCCCCTTTTTTTTTACGACGTGCTTTGTTTGAAAGTCTGCAGACCTCTTTTCCAATGTTGCGAATCTCCCCGGCCATACACATTTTTTCTTGGGCTGATTTCCTTTCCCGAAGAGGACAACTATCTTCGAAAGACTCCACTAGGGCAGTCATAATCCTGTTGATATTGTCGTCAATGTCTTTTATACTCGAACAATCTAAATTATCTTGGCCAAGTCTTCTTCGGAGAAGTCTTCCGAATTTTGGCCAGTTGGTTTACAACATATTATTGAAGTTTATCGAATTCGGCGCTAATCGTGCTATTCCAAACCTAATGTAGCGATGGTCTGAGAAGTAATTCTCTATGGAGAGCCTCCAATTATTAGGCTTTTGAAGATAATCAGGCTGGTTCAACATTAGTAGCTAGAAGGCATCTTCCTTCTTCTGTTCCTGTGAACTATCATAGTGAACTAAACTGTCTATGGGAGTCTGATTGCGGGCTGCCACTTACACCTAACCTAACCCATTTCAGCAAGAAAACTTTATGTATGTACTTCACCTATCGTTTACCGAAGGGTCTCGACAAATTTTATGTTTATTTTATATATGGTTTTTTTTTACAGACGAACAAATAATTGTTTACCTTTGGCATATTTAAAATTTCACTTCATTAAATTTTATACCTACTTTTCATAGCCATATTGTGTTAGGTTTTATTCCGCAATTTTATATCCATTTAAGTGTGTAGCGTAAAATTCAACAACCTATACAAGCCTCATTATTTACAAAATGCATTGGATTTTGTTTAAGTTAAAAATGAATGTCAATATACTTTGAAGTAGGATATTTATTTCTTCAGTATACCCTAAAGTAAGTGTTATTACTCCACGCGCACATACACAAACACACGCACACACACACAAACAAGCAAACACTTTTGTGTACCAACACACAGCATCAATATTTCATTTTTCAAAATAAACACATCCTTAGGCTACTCATCTTCAAGTGATGTTATTATGAGTTCACAGATGGTTGCATGGCTGATTATCATTCTCATCCTTATCCGCAGCCACAGCTGTATACACTCCACTGTCATGTCCCCCGCCTCCCCTTACTCCCGCCCACCCATCAAATGTGGCTATTACCTCTAGACCACCTCTTGCCATTGGAGGGATAAATATTAAATAAAACATAAAGATTTCTACTGCTCGGCCATAAATGACAAATGGCCTATCGATGACTTCTGCGCGTTCTAGGGGATGGCAAGCAGGGAAACGGCAAAAGGCCACAACGCCTTTTTAACCTCCAATTTGACTTAGGATTTTGGTCGAAGTTTCTTAATTTTAGCTATGATCGCATGTCATACACAGAAAATTACCAACTGTGTTGCCAGTTGTTTGAGATGGAAGTTTACAGCCAACACTATGGGATGTTATTCTGTTTCCACCTTACCAATCGCTTAAAGGAAGGAAGAATGAGGAGTATTGGGCTCCTCGAAGGATACAAAGACAGACAATATGGAACTGAATAATAATATTGGCAAAAGAAGGTATTTTGAAGGAAAATTCGAAATATGTATCAAACTTAGGGGTCAAGGGGGTCGTCCCGCCCCAAAAATCACCCCTACCATTCCAACCGTTTGATGCAATATGGGACTCGAATGAAGGGTAGGTGACACTTATAGAAAAAATCATACACGGGGTTGACAAAGTGACTATATTTGCTCATAAAAGTGAATCAACACACAGATGTTATCAGATCAACCACAAATGTTCATAAACTAACAACAGTTTTTGTCTTTGAGACGTCCACACCCGTTCACATTCTGACGAAGTCTAGTGCACATTTTTTTTTTTTTAAAGAATGCATAAAGTTTTCATGTGCTGCTGAATATTGAACGACTGTTCCTTCCATTCCATTAAATGTTTACAAATGCCTTGCCACATTGTACCACAGCCGGCTACATACAACTATTTTAGAGTCAGTTAAACTTAAGATTGGTATACATAAAAATTTTGTGGGAATGATGTCCATAAATGTGGTGCATGAAACAACAACGCATGTTCACAAAATCAACCACGCTTGTTACCAATAGCTGCAACAACATCTGTGTGATAATCATAACATTGGTGCACGATTTTGCAATGTCTTCATTCAATCAGTGTAGGTTTGGTAAGTGTGGTAGGTCTTTACAGTCTCACTTAGACAATTTTTATACTCTCTACCATAGGATGGGGTATACTAATTTCATCATTCTGCTTGTAACACCTCGAAATATGCGTCTGAGACCCCATAAAGTACATACATTCTTGATCGTCATGTCATTTTAAGTCGATCTAGCCATGTCCGTCCGTCCGTCAGTCTGTCTGCCGAAAGCACGCTAACTTTCGAAGGAGTTAAGATAGCCGCTTGAAATTTTGCCCAAATACTTTTTATTAGTGTAGGTCGATTGGGATTGTAAATGGGCCAAATCGGTCCATGTTTTGATATAGCTGCCATATAAACCGATCTTGGGTCTTGACTTTTTTAGCCTCTAGAGGGCGCAATTCACGTCCGATTTGACTGAAATTTTAAACGTAGTGTTTTGGGATCACTTTCAACAACTGTCCATTTAACTTTCATCACTTTCAACAACTGCCCGATTTGGCCCATTTAAAATCGGTTGGGATTTTAAATGGGCCAAATCGGTCCATGTTTTGATATAGCTGCCATATAAACCGATCTTGGGTCTTGACTTCTTTAGCCTCTAGAGGGCGCAATTCATGTCCGATTTGACTGAAATTTTGCACGTTGTGTTTTGGGATCACTTTCAACAACTGCGCCAAGTATGGATCAAATCGGTCCATGTTTTGATATAGCTGCCGTATAAACCGATCTTGGGTCTTGACTTCTTGAGCCTCTAGAGGGCGCAATTCTCCTCCGATTTGACTGAAATTTTGCATGACGTGTTTTGTTATGACTACAAATAACTGTGCTAAGTATGACGCAAATCGGTACATAACCTGATGTATGTGCCATATAAACCGATCTGGGATCTTGACTTCTTGAGCCTCTAGAGGGCGCAATTCTCATACGATTTCATGACCTTCAACATAAGTATGTAATATAGTCTGAGTCGATCAATAGCTTGATACAGCTCCCATATAAACCTATCTCCCGATTTTGCTTCTTGACAATTGACGCAATTCCTATCCGAATGAACTGAAATATAAACACAATAGCTTATTCTTATTCAATATTCTTTGTTTGTCTAAAAGGATTCGGTATAGATTCGGCCCGGCCGAACTTAGCACGCTCTTACTTGTTGGTATATAGTAGCGACAAGCCAAGGCCTCCGGTGGAAATCGAGCACTTGACTCCCACACTTGCAATCCTTGAACGAATACTAACTCGGCTACCGGAGTGCCTGAAGTAAAGGTAATTGGTAGGAGATTACGAATTTGGAACTAAAATTTGACGCCACGTCTCAGGGCACTTCAAAAACTCCATTTCAAAAACTCCACTTCAAAAGCTCCACTTCAAAAACTCCACTTCAAAAACTCCCTCAAACGGCCTTGGAGGCCGATCCGGACAATGTGGGACTCAAATTAAACGACATCAAAACTTAATTTGGCAGAAGAATACGTCTCAGGAACAAACCAGTGAGGAAAGACAAAAGTTGGGCGGTGCCGACTGTATAATACTCTACACCTTTCCTAAAAGTGCAATGTGGGAGCTATATCCAATTCTAAATCAATTTTGATGGACCTCGGCGTATGTTTTCTGATGGGTTATTAAACAATCCGTATCAAATTTCGACCAAATATTCTCAAACTGTAATAACTACTGTTGACAAATGACAACATTATTGTAAATTATCCAAAATCTGACGAACATATATATGGGAGCTTAATCTAAATCTGAACCGATTTCGAGCAAACTTCTCAGATATTGTGATAGTTGTTGAGGAAAGCGTTGTAACAAATTTTGGCAAGATTGGTGAATAAAGGCGCTTGATGTATCTCTAGAAGTTTAAAATCGGGCGATATACATATATAGCAGCTATATCTAAATCTGAACCGATTTCTATGAAATTCACCAGCAATATTAAGAGTCATGAGAAAATCCCTCCTGCCAATTCTCAAGAGAATCGGTTTACAAAGGAGCACCTATTGCAATATTTCTCAAAATCGGACGAAAATATATATGGGAGCTATATCTAAATCTGACCCGATTTCGTGCAAACTTCTCAGATATTGTGGAAGTCGTCGAGGAAAGCGCTGTGAAAAATTGTAGCAATATTGGTCTATAAATGCGCTTGCAGTGACTCTAGGAGTGAAAATCGAGCGATATACATATATGGCAGCTATATCTAAATCTGAACCGATTTCTATGAAATTCACCAGCAATGTCGAGAATCAAGAGAAAATCCTTTATACCAAATTTCGAGAGAATTGGGTAATAAGTGACCATTGTATTGCATTATTACGGAAAATCGGACGAACACATATATGGGAGCTATATCTAAATCTGAACCGATTTTTTCCAATTTCAATAGGCTTCGTCTCTAAGTCAAAAGACATGCCTCTACCAAATTTGTAAACAATTGGATGAAAATTTTTTGCATCTCTTTTCCCTGAATATTTCTTTTTTCCATGGCAACACTGATGTTTGTGGGTGATGGTATGCCTGCATTTTTCCATTCCGACTGCCAAAAACCAGCACTGAGATGTATAATTAAAAAATGATCATAAAAATGGCTGATAGAAAACAAATATATTTTGGATTTTATTAGTTTATTTATAGCCGTATATCTTGCTTTTATTATTGTTCACATAATGTGCACATTTATATGCGAGCTGAATGGAGTGTTGTGACATTACGTTTTGGTGTGACAATGCTGGCAAACAAATAGAAACATAAATTTTCCTTAAGATCCCATAAAATATACATCCTGTTGCATGCAGTTCTATGATACTGTGGCTGGTTTATGGGTGTACCGATAGTAGTGGAAGTGTTGTGTGAGTACCCAGTTCCTAGAAGTGGATATTTTATTGTGACTTCTGCAAAGTCCTTTGACACAGTAGCACTAGTTTGCAGATATTTGGGCATGAAACTCTTAACAGATTGTTGGCAGATTTCGTTTTGGCCATTGCCCTTTGCACTGGCTTAATGTGGCAGTGACTTTATTGAGAGTTTTATTGAAGCTCCAAATAGGGAAGCAAGTGTGGGGGTGTGTACATAGAATTTCGGGTGGTTTTTACTTTTCCAAGAATAAAGTGGAAACGAAAAGGATGCTAGTTGTGGTGTTAAAAATGCAGCATACAAGAACACTTAGCAATCGGTAATCTGAAATTTACAAAAGAATAAAACAATAGAATGATGGCGTCGGAATAGATATTGGTACCAGATGCATGAAATGACGTGACCCATGAGATGCATGAGATGAAGTGAAGCTGTGCAATGGTCAAACTGACAAAAAATTTGAAATAAGACCACAACTTTTAGAGATTTTTAGAGAAGGACGAACCTGAAATCCGTTATCAACAGCGCACAATGGTCCGTGCGGATTGCAGGTTAGGTTAGGTTATAGTGGCAGTCTGTAATTAGACACACTTAGGCATTTTAGTCCAAAGGAAGTAAGATAGTTCCTGCCATTGAATCGGACCTGGATTCAGGATACTTCCTGGTCAAGCACTGCCGTCACTACAACAGCAATGGAACGCTGTAAAAAGCCGAATAACTTGTTAGCGTTCACATTCTCAAATAAGGACAAGAAAGGAAACGTTTTAACCTTGTCAGTGCAGGAGATTTTCCTCCTCGACAATCACAGCTTCTACAGAAATTGTTGCTAGTAACCTTTAGTCAGTCAGCATGTTTTCCAATCAGACAGTGATTTCTCCTGATGCCCACTAAGTGTGAGTCTTCTCTTCTAGCCAAAGACAGCTAACCTCTAGACCTATTCAAGATTGGGCCTCATAACTTTGGAGCCTTCACAACACCCAAATCATTATCATTTACCATACGTTGCCCTTAAGCTCTTACTTTGAAGAATTCTATTTCCCCAGGAATGTGTAGGGTGGTCTTGCAAGCTTGTGTGCACAAAAAAAAAATTCCTTTGTATAACTCTGTGGCTCGCAGCCTAGAACAAGTGAATTTCTAACTGTTCAAGTATCTCGGCGACCATTGAGGGCGGTGCCGACTATATAATACCCTACACCTACCCTATAAGTACAATGTGGGAGCTGTATCCAATTCTGAACCGAGGTCCATCAACCTCGGCGAGCAAAAATATGTTCAAACTGCAGTAACTACGGTTGACAAATGACAACATTATTGCAAATTAGCCAAAATCTGTCGAAAATATATATGGGGGCTATAACTAATACTGAACCGATTTCCATAAAATTTGCCAGTAATGTGGAGAGTCATTAGAAAATCCTTCCTGCCAAATTTCGAGAAAATCGGTTAACAAATGACAATTTTATTGCATTATTACTGCAAATCGGACGAACATATATATGGGAGCTATATTCAAATCTGAACCGATTTCTATGAAATTCACCTGTAATGTTGGGAGTCATAAGAAAATCCTTCCTGCCAAACTTCGAGAGAATTGGGTAACAAATGACCATTTTATTGCATTATTACTGCAAATCGGACGAACATATATTTGGGAGCTATATTCAAATCTGAACCGATTTCTATGAAATTCACCTGTAATGTTGGGAGTCATAAGAAAATCCTTTCTGCCAAATTTCGAGAGAATTGGGTAACAAATGACCATTTTGGTGCATTATTACTGCAAATCGGACGAACATATATATGGGAGCTATATCCAAATCTTAACCGATTTTTTCCAATTTCAAAAAGCTTCGTATCTAGGCCGAAAAACACGCCCATACCAAATTTGAAGACGATCGAATGAAAATTGCGACCTGCAGTTTGTACACAAATTAACATGGACAGACGGGCAGACAGACGGACATACCTAAATCGAATCAGAAAGTGATTCTGAGTCGATCGGTATACTTATCAATGGGTCTATATCTCTTCCTTTTAAGGTATATGGTTGCCTGGTTGTCTGAGAAGATACCCTATATATGACCATTGTCATTAAGGCAGAACCACAGTTGTGGTGTAGGGTATAAAAAGGTAAATGGTTGCCTGGCTGTCTGAGAAGATACCCTATATATGACCATTGTCGTTAAGGCAGTAAATCCTAGGCACTGGCTCATTTTTATACCCTCCACCATAGGATGGGGGTGCACTAATTTCGTTATTTTGTTTGTTACTCCTCGGTTGAGATTGTAAATGGGGCATATCGATCCATGTTTTGATAAAGCTGTCATACTTAGTGGAATGTTCATGGGTGATACACCCATTAATAAGTATGCCGATTACTTTCTGATTCAATTAGGCCATGTCCGTCTGTCCGTCAGCTTTCTTTGTTTGGAAGAAAGTTTTTCTGGGGCTTAAGCCATGCCCGTTAGCGCACTGAAGGAAGTATTTAATGGTAGAAAGGAATTGGCCACCCAGCAAGATGGCGATATCTACGGCGTGTGCAACGCGATGAGGTATTCGCTTTAAAACTAACATTTTCCAAAGTTTCTTTGAAAAGCAAACAAAACCGAAAACTCCTTATCTAAATTAAACAAGAAAGTTGGATATCATCTCACGATAGCGCTCACCATTCACAGTAACTTTACGATTCGCATTATTTTTGAAGATGTACAGTCCAATGATGCCACCAGCCCTAAAACCGCAACAAATTGACTTTTTCTGGATGCATTGGTAGCTCGTGCAATGCTTCCGGCTGATTTTCACTCCATGATCAAAGATTTTGCTTATTTACATACCCATTGAGAGATAGCGAAACAAAACATGAAACGTGCGTGAGCTTCTTTAACCAGCGTTGCCAAAAACATAATAGATAAAAAAATTACCCTTTATAAAAGTAGTAGTTATTTTGAAGGCCACCGTGTGGAAGAGGTTAGCATATTCGCCTATGGCGCCGAACGCCTGGGTTCAAAACCCGGATTGAACGTCAACAAAATTCTTAGCGGTGGGTTCCCTTTTACTAGTGCTGGTTACATTTGTAAGGTATCCTAAAAATGCAAATTTTGCCCATGAACATTCCACTAAGAAACAGGGGCAAACTTCTCGCATATCAATGAGTGCAGTCCGATTCAAGTTTAAGCTCAATGATAAGGGGCGTCCTTTTAACAGCGGAGTCCTAACGACGTGCCGCAGTGCGACACCTCTTTGGAGAGAAGTTTTATATGGCATAGTACCTCATAAATTTTGCCAGCATTAGGAGGGGAAAACCACCACTGAAATTTTTTTTCGTGTGGTCTCGCCGGGATTCGAACCCAGTCGTTCAGCGTCTACGGTGGCCTCCTTGTAAGGTATCCTGTCATATTAAAACTTCTTTATCAAGTAGTGTCGCTATGCGGCACGCTGTTCGGACTCGGGAGACTTTTTAACTTTTTACCATATCAGAAAATGTTTGCTGTTTTAGCAAAAATCTAGGAAAATGATGTGGAAGTGATCGCGTATACTGATGAAGTGGCGTTTCCGGTTAGGGGAAAGTTTCCTAGCCCTCTAAGAAATATACTTCAGCAAGCTCTACGTGGAGCTTCAACTTCCAAGAGAGAAGTAATTCTTTTCAGCAGGAGATACAAGTTACCCACAGTGACACCTGTCTCCCTGGGAGGAGAGAATGTTACATTTACAGAAAGTGCAAAATACCCAGGCATTTTGCTGGACTGGAAATTGAACTTCAAATCCAACAGTTTGAAAAGGGCAAGAAAGGCTACTGTTGCCCTATACACCTGCAAGAGAGCCATTGGCAAAGTTGGGGGGTTAAGACCGCGAGCCATGCATTGGGTATATATTGCAGTTGTCAGACCTATAATGCTATATGGTGTTGTGATCTGGTGGATGGCGCTTCAAAAGTCCACCTACTGTTCAATACTCAACCAGATCCAAATAATGGTTTGTTTGTGCATCACAGCCGCACTGAGGACGACACCCTCTGATGCACTGAATTTAACATTCTAATGCCTCTGGATATTGTGGCTAGACAAATTGGTGCGACCACTGCCGTGAGGCTCAGGTCGGATGTTCTAGGCGGTGTGGATTACACCCTACCTCAGCCGCTTTTTACTAAAATGTACTGTTCTACTATTCCTGATAGGACCGATTGAAACCCTGATATCCCTGGTAATAGAAATTACATAGACTTCTATACAGATGGTTCAAAACTAGACGACCAAGTGGGCTTTGGGGTGTACTCTAAGATCTTGAACTGGTCATATCGAAAAGGTTACCCGACCACTGCAATGGGTATAAAGCAGAGATCATTGCAATTAAGGAAGTGGTGGAATGGCTAAAATATAATGTCATAACGACGATTGGAATAAATATCTTCTCTGGTAGCCAGGTAGTCATACAATCCCTGGAGAACGTTTTCTTAAACACAAAGTTCGCTCTTTGCTATTGCAGATCTCTCAACGAGATGGCTGAACAGTTCAAAATTCACCTGTTCTGAGTGCCGGGCCACAGACATGTCCCAGGGAGTTGTAAAGCGGACGAGCTTGTGAGACTAGAAAATACCTTACACATTCCTAGATAACTGGAATCTGTGGGTATGCCTCTAGCGACATGTAAGTTATATTTTCAGCACCAGGCCCGGAGGATAACAAATGAAAGATGGTCACAAAGAGGGGGCTGTGAGCATTCCAAAACTATGTGGCCTAATCTAGACTTGAAGAGGTCTGCCGCTTTGCTATCACAGGCTAGAACAGACGTCTCAGTCCATGACAGGTCAAAGTCTAATGGAAAAACATGGTAAGAGACTGAAGGTTACCAGTAATGACTTTTGCAGAAGCTGTGAGGACATCTAAGAAAAAGAGACTATAGAACACCTTCTGTGTGTGTGTCCCGCACTAGCAGTCAGAAGGAGCACCATTTTAGGTTCTCTTTTTCTTTGAGAATCTCTCTGATTTAGCATAACTTGCGAATGTTCTCTGAATAACTTGCGAATGTTCACATCCATTCGCAAGTTATTGCGCTTTTTTAAAGCGATGTGGTGGGTTCAACAGTAGAAACTAGAAAACATCTACTCTCTTCTGTTCCTGTGGTGTGACAATAGACTAAAACCTTTAAGCGAGTCTAATGACAGACTGCCACTAAAGCAAACCTTATCTAACCTAGCAAAAAAATAACAGCTGTCCCGTTTTCGGCTGACTTTTTGCTGTAACAGGAAACATTTTTGCTGTTTTTACTAACAAATTTCTCTGAGTGTATAATAACCCGGTCTGGTAGCCCGGCTTTCAGGGCTACCAGACTAAGTACCAGTGTCCAGTTCAAGTATAGTATACCATACTTGAACTGGATGCCTACAAGAAGTTGCTTCATTTTGGGTTAGCTTACCAACCAGTTTATTTAGTGAAAAAGTTCTTTGCTGGAGTTAGTCATAGACTAATCGCCACGTGTGGAAATTAAAGTGATTTCATCAAGCCTAGCCTACACTTGGAATATATTGTGTTGTTTAGGGTTTCCTTTATGTTTGTTCCCATCCACGTTCCTTTCGAATCATTACGGACAAGCTTAATGTAGAGCGTGTTGTCCAACTAGAAAGTAATTTAAGGAGGGCGGACAGATATGCCTATTTTTGGGAAATGAAAAAATAACAATGCTTAGCTTTTACGACATGAGCTAACAAGAAACTTTGCCAAATAGACCGTTGATTAGTTGACTTTACAAAAATTTTTAATTAGTAAATTTCTTTTTGTTGTTTTAAATGTTTTTGTCCTCGCCTACTTAGTGCATCACATTTTGTTGTTTCGCCTTTAATATGGGTTTGTTGTCATAACTTAATTAAATGGGCGATACAAACAAAAAAAAATTGTTTTTAATTTGTATGAAACTCATCCTTATTCATGATTGCAAAAGCAGTGTTGTTAATAAGGCGACATTTTAAAAAAAGCTGACACTCATAATGTTCACCCAATGGGGTCATTTTCACTACAGACTTAAGATAGTTTTAAAAAAATGAAAGTCATATCGAGCAAAGCGAAAAAAACAAGTAAAAAGCGTTAAGTTCGGCCGGGCCGAACTTTGGATGCCCACCACCTCGGGTATATATGTAAACCACCTTTTGTCAAAATCCGGTGAAAAATTCGTATCTTACGACCCAATAGCAGCTATATCGAAATATGTTCCGATTCGGACCAAATACTTATAAGTACAAGTCATTGTTCAATTTGGTATAACAAAATATTGGTCTTTTTTCAGTCGCTATATCTAAAAATAAACTGATCTGAGCCATATACGACACGGATGCCGAAAAGCCTAATATAAGTCACTGTGTAAAATTTCAGTGAAATCGGATTATAAATGCGCCTTTTATGGGGTCAAGATTTTAAATCGAGATATCGGTCTACATGGCAGGTATATCCAAATCTGGACCGATTTGGCCCAAGATGCAGAAAAATTTCGAAAAGCCTAACCCATCGCTCTGTTCGAACTTTCTGCGAAATCGGACAAGAAATGCGCCTTTTATGGGCTCAAAACCTAAAATTGATAGATCTGTCTATATGGCAGCTATATTCAAATCTGGACTGATCTGGGCCAAATTGACGAAGGTTGTCGAAGGGCCCAACACAACTCACTGTCCCAAATTTCAGCAAAATCTGATAATAATGTGGCTGTTATGGCCCCAAAACCTAATACCGGGAGATCGGTCCATATGGCAGCTATATCCAAATCTGGACTTATCTGGCCCAAATTAAAGAAGGATGTCAAAGGGCCTAACACAACTCAGTGTACCGAATTTCAGTAAAATCGGATAATAAATGTGGCTGTTATGGACCTAAGGCCCTAAATCGGACGATCGGTCTATGTGGGGGCTATATCAAGATATAGTCCAATATAACCCATCTTCGAACTTAACCTGCTAATGGTTAATGGTTAAGACTCCTTTTGAAGGAGTCTTGGTGTAGGTCCAATATATAGTCCAATATAACCCATCTTCGAACTTAACCTGCTAATGGTTAATGGTTAAGACTCCTTTTGAAGGAGTCTTGGTGTAGGTCGGTTGGGATCGTAAATGGGCCAAATTGGTCCATGTTTCGATATAGCTGCCATACAAACCGATCTTGGGTCTTGACTTCTTGAGCCTCTAGAGGGCGCAATTCTCATCCGATTTGACTGAAATTTTGTACATACTGTTTTGATATCACTTCCAACAACTGTGCTGACTATGGTTCAAATCGGTCTATAACCTGGTATAGCTGCCATATAAACCGGATCTTGGGTCTTGACATCTTGAGCTTTTAGAAGGCGGAATTCTTATCCGATTTGACTGAAATTTTGCACAAAGTGTTTTGATATCACTTCCAACAACTGTGTTAAGTATGGCGCAAATCGGTACATAACCTGATATAGCTGCCATATAAACCGATCTTGAGTCTTGATTTTTGAGCCTCTAGAGTGCGCAATTCTTATCCGATTGGAATGAAATTTTGCACGACGTATTTTGTTATGACTTCCAACAACTGGGCCAACTATGGTTCAAATCGGTCCATAACCTGATAAAGCTGCTATATAAACCGATCTTGGGTCTTGACTACTTGAGCCTCTAGAGGGCGCAATTCTTATCCGATTGGAATGAACTTTTGCACGACGTGTTTTTTTATGATATCCAACAACTGTGCCAAGTATGGTTCAAATCGGTCCATAACCTGATATAGCTGCTATATAAACCGATCTTGGGTCTTGATTTCTTGAGCTTTTAGAAGGCGCTATTCCTATCCGATTTGGCTGTAATTTTCCACGTGGTCTTTTGGTATCACTTTCAACATTATTCCATACCCTGATATAGCTGCCATATAATCCGATCTGGGATCTAGAGTTCTTGAGCCTCTAGAGAGCGCAATTCTCATCCGATTAGGCACAGATTTTGTACAACGGCTTCTCCTATGGCCTTCAACATACGTGTGCAATATGGTCTGAATCGATCTATAGCTTGACACAGCTCCCATATATACCGATCTCCCGATTTTGCTTCTTGAGCCCTGAATCGGACTATAACTTGATATAGCTCCTCCTCCTCCGTCCATATTCATTATTCTTTGTTTGCCTAAAAAGAGATACTGCGCAAAGAACTCGACAGATGCGATCCATGGTGGAAGGTATATAAGATCCGGCCTGGCCGAACTTAGCACGCTCTTACTTGTTTGTTAGTTGGTTTATCTATTCCGTATAGACTCAAAATCCGCTGAACCGATTTTCATAAAATTTTCACAAATTTGGTGAAAATAGGGTACTAAATTTTTTGATATCTGAAGGGGGGCGGACCTTCCCCCTTACCGTCATTTTCAAAAACCCCAAAAACGTCCCATATTCCATAACCCATTCGAAAGGACATATTTGCCGATTGGGACAATATGGGTATCACATGAAAGGTATTACAAAATAGAGTATTAGCTTGGCATAAAAATGTCACCCTTGGTATCGGGGGGTCCCCCACCCCAAGTGTTTCAGGGACGACTTACTCATACACTCCGCCTGAACCACACATATACACCGACAATAGCAATATGTAGCTCATATGTGGTTTTTGGGAGTAGAGTATGGATCTGTTATCCACTTTTGGGGCAAAGGGTTTAGCCACTCAAATCCACCATCAAAACGAAGAAAATGAAGTAGATCTAACATTCAAACTTTAATGGGCGTACCCTCGCCTTACCCTATTTTCAAAAACGCCAGATCTCAGAGATGTGCCGCACCGATTTTACATAAGTGAGCTCGTAGTCCTATGTGTCCCGTAATGATACCGAAAGCTATACTGACCTCCTTTTTACTTCCTTTCAGTAATAGCTTCGTGTTTTCAGGATCTGGATCTCCCCATAGGATTTTCGTCGTCCTACCGACCGTTTCGCTGTTCCACAGGCTTGCATGCACATTCATCGCCCGAGACCTTAACTCGGTCTGCATTGACTCGAAAGGCTTCGGGTTTACCAAGTTTATTGACGGCACTAGGGTGCTCCGGTAGTCGAGTTGGTAGCGTGCTTGGATTACCAGTGCAGGGGTCGTGGGTTCGATTCCTGCCAGAAGCCTTGGACTGTCGCTACTGTGGTATCACAATGGTCTTAAAATTGTCTGAGTCTGTAAAGGACTGCCACTCTTACCTAACCTAACCTACTCCGCTATGGCCCGGTACCTAAACGATGCGAATTGTGCCTTCCTCAGAGAAGGCTATCATCTCCTTCTTACATTCCAAAAATGTTCGTGATTTTACCGTTTTGGTTGTTATTGTCCCTATGACCATTTTACTGACCCTAAAGATGTTCACACTCGACGTCCTCGCGTGAAAACCATACCACCTCACGCATTCTTCTGCCTACAGGATCGTATTATGGTCAGGAAGACTAAAACAGATCTCAGTCCCAGGATTCTCAATGTAGATTCCCAGTCCTAGACTGTCCCCTGGCTTTGATCCATCCGTGTAACATGATCTTCCACACGCCAATACTAGGATTCCGTCAATCCAAGTCTGTGCCGCTGGCAGAAGTGCCTAGCACTCGATCTCAAGTGTCGTCTCAGGTATCCGTTCGGAAACCACTTCCATTCCTTCCAGGTTTCCTATGGTCGTCTCGATTATACCGCGATGCTATGAGCTGCTCCTATGCTCATCGTATCGCCTTAAATCTCATAGCTGCCTCTGTATGTCTATGGGTCGTATATCTAAAATCGTCTCCATTGCCCTAGTAGGAATGGTCCTCATCGCTCCGCCTATGCCAAGACAATAATTGGAATATTTGATGCATGTTTTTCAGTGCACATCTCCAATGTCTATATAGACAATATATTGCTGTTCTTGATTTCTTATGGAAATATTCTCCTTTAGAGAATTAAGACTGTTTTTGTTAATTCCCCCCACGAAACTGTTTGAGAATGCAAACATTACATCCTTTACAGAGCGTACTTTTTTTTATCCGCCGGTTTGTCTTTTTTATTGTTTGTTCTTTGCTTTTGATGGCAATGCAGTCAGAGCGCCTGCTGTTGTTTTGTTGATTATTTGAAATTTATGTTAATGTATAAATCCAAATGATTTCCACATGTTTTTCATATTTTCTGATTCATTTCTTATTTGTCTTACTTTTGTAGGCGACATCACTTGCCTTTAGCAGATTGAGAGTTTAGGATTTCCCTTCTCAAATGCTTGTGTATTTGCGAATGTAGGTGGCGCAGCACAGTGGTTTGATATCGAACTAGACAAATTTCAAATTTGTCCATGAGCATTGCATTAAGGAACAGGGGCAAATTTCTTACATCTAAATGAATGCTTTCTCCTTTATGTTTATCTCCCTTTAAAAATTTTTCTGATGTTTTCGCCAGGATTCGAACCCAGGCATTGGCCTCATATTGAACTGTTAGAATTCGGGGAGTCTGATAAGTTCCTAAATGTCCTGTTTCCAAGAGATTTGGTGCCTGTGGGTATGCCTCTAGCGACATTTAAACTAAGTCTTGAGTATCAAGCCCGATGGACAACGAATGACAGATGGGCAGAAAGTGGTGGTTGTGTACACTCCAAAATTATAAGGCCTAATCTAGACTTGAAGAGGTCTACCGCTTTGCTGTTGCTGGCTAGAACAGAAGTCTCAGTCTTTGTGTCCATCATGACAGGTCACGATCTTATCGGGAAACATGCTGACAGACTAAAGGTTTCAAGTACCGACTTCTGCGAAGCTATGAAAAGGAGACTATAGAACATCGTCATGAAAAAGAGCCTATAGAACATCTGCTGTGTGTGTGTGTCCCGCACTGGCAGTCAGAGGGAATTCCACTTTAGGTTTTCATATCTTAGAGAACTGGTCTGATTTAGCGGATGTGAACATTCGCAAGTTGTTGAGTTTTTGAAGCGATCTGAAAGGTTTAGCGATAGGAAAGAGAAGACATCTTTCTTCTCCTGTTCATGTTATGGTTAACTTTACCTATCTTATCTGAAAGCTATTCCATTTTGTCCAGTACCTATCGTCGGACTTCAGACTTACAAGGGTACTGAGATCCACAGCGCAGCCCTACGGGCTATGCTGAATATGCATCCCAGTAGTAGTAGTAGTAGCCACAAGACAAGTTCTGGTAAGGGATCTACCGCCCTCAAAACTCAGGATTTATGTGAACAGAGCGAGGTATCTCAAGGCCTTGGGTTCGTGGATGGTGAAATTGGTGTGCAGGCACCACGATGTGTCTCTGATCTGGGTTCTCGGAGTTAAGGAGGCTCTCAGACTATCCGGCAGCGATACAGATTGGGATTACGACATTCAGGATTTGTTTGCCCTGAAGGGATGAATGGAGTGCAAAGGCTGTGTTTGAGGGGGATCAGACCTCCATCTTCACTGATGTCTCCAAGATGAAGTTAGGGACTGGATTGGGGGTCTATTCCTAAGCACTCAACATCGGTATGTCTCTGAGACTAACAGAAATGTGTACGGTCTCTTAGGCAGAGGTCTGGGCCATTACAGTAGCCCCAAGCTAAGTTCTGGTAAGGGATCTACCACCCTAAAAACTCAGGATTGATGTAGACAAAATGGTGGCGCTCAAGGCCTTGGGTTCAAGGATAATGAGATCGAGGTGTGCGTCGGATTGTTTGAAATCTCTGATCTGATGTAGGTTCCAGGACTTGAAGAGACTCTCAGACTATCTGACACCGGTACGGATTGCGATTAGGACATTTAGGATTCGCTTTCCTGGTAATGACGATTGGAGGATGAATACTGTGTTTGAAGGGGATGAGATCTCGATTTACGGTGATGGCTCCAAGATGGAGCCAAGGACTGGATTAGGGTTCTACTCCGAAGCACTCAACTTCTGTATGTCTCTAAGACTACCGGAAGAGTATATGGTCTCTCAAGCAGATGTATGTGCCATAACAGCAGCCACAAGAAAAGTTCTGGTAAGGGATCTACCACCCTAAAAACTTAGGATTGATGTAGACAAAATGGCGGCGCTCATGGTCTTGGGTTCGAGGATGGCGAGATCGAGGTGGACGGCGGATTCTTTGAAATCTCGGGTCTCTCTGATGTAGGTTCCCGGACTATAAGAAACTCTCAGACTATCTGGCAGCGGTACCGATTGGGATTAGGACATTAAGGTTTCGCTTTTCCAGCAGGGATAAGAGTTCGCTGAGCACATTTGATAAGAGTTCGCTGAGCACATTGATAGGGGACGTAACTCGACACTGTGCCCGGCTGGAAATTCCGCTTAATGATATCTGTAGGAGTTGTCTTGATGAGAAGAATACTATCAAGCATTTGTTCTGTTTATACCTGGGTCTGAAGGGACACAGGCTCTTCTTTTCTGGGTAGGCGGTTCTTCTGCGATTTGGGTGATCTTGGGAACGTACCTCTGGTAGGTCTCCTAAGATTTGCGAACGGAACGTGATGGTTCCGATCATGGTTGCGATTACATCCTACGAAGGTACACACGTGCTTGCGTGAGGGATAGAAGTTTTCACCCCCCGCTCTGGTTCTCTATTCTTTCTATTTTTGACCGCTCAGGCGCTCTGGCATTTCATTGAGCTGAGGAGGACAAAGGAGTTACTGGCGTTCGATAAGAGGACGCAGAGCACATTTACAGGGGTCGTATCCGGACACTGGGCACATAGGGCAACGCGCATGGAAATACCACACAATGACATCTGCAGGAGTTGTCTTGATGAGCAGTAGACTATCAAGAATATGCGATTCTTCTGCGATCTTGGGAACGTACCTCTGGAAGGTCTCCTTAGATTTGTGAACGGTGAAGGTATATACGTGCTTGCGTGAGGGATGGAAGTTTTCACCCCCCACTCTGGTTCTCCATTCTTTCTGTTTCTGATCGCTTAGGCGCTGTGGCATATCATTGAGGGTTCATAACCGGACATTGTGCCATAGGCCGCATGGCGGCGCAGGAGTCACATGATATCTGCAGGAGTTGCTTTGATGAGGAGTAGACTATCAAGCACTTGCTCTGTTTATATCCGGGTCTGCAGGGACGCAGGCTCTACATTCTGGGTAGGGGGTTCTTCTGCAATCTTGAGAACATACCTCTAGTAGGTTCTTAGATTTGTGAACGGAACGTTATGGATCCGACTGTTTTTGCGATGAGACCCGGTGAAGGTACACACCTGCTTAAGTGAGGGATAGAAATTTTTACCACCCCCACTCTGGTTCTTCATTCTTTCGGTATCGTTTATTCGTGTGTAACCTGTGGATGTGGTCCAAGATTTCATCACAATGGGTCAAACTGTCCTACGAGTGAACTCAACTATGATGGGTAACCCATTGAATCTATCCTAGTGAGTTGGCAAGACCACTGCGCATGGGTAGTCAGACTTCATTTGGATATGGCTGCCATATAGACATGGACTTAATTTGGAGTTTTGAGATCCTCTCGTCATTCTTAGCCAATTTAATCTTGAACTGGCTACTGTTAATAGACCGATTTCTCGAAAACACTTCTGGGATTTACAAATGTTGACAAAATTTGTTTCAAATGAATAACATCCATGGTGATGGGTATTCAGAAGTACAACACGGTCGAAATAAATGCATTTTTATTTGTTTAAGGGCTGTATTTCTTTCTCCATTATGATTTTGGTTTCGTCACACTGTTTTACGCCATCAGAATACATTGAATTGCTTCTTAACTTATTGATGTTGGTTTCCATATTTATATCCAAGCGCGTAAGAGTGTATGTGTGTGTGTGTGTGTCTGTCCACCGTTCTAAGATAAAAGTATGCATATGTATGCTAAATATTTGTATTTATGTTTCACAGACAGTTGGCTCGTTCGTCTGTTGGTTCGTTGATTTGTCTCCCCATCTGTCATTGGGCTATGTGGGTGCTGTTGTCATAAACATTCGCATATGTTTTGCTTGCGTCTTACAGTGGGACAATTCGGCTGCAAATTCCTCCTTCGTCTATGTAGAGCCTTGTCATGAGGACATATTTACTAGGCCAAAGATATTGGCCAAAGGATGTGTGTGTCAATGTGTATGGTGTGAGTGTTTATGTAGGGACTTGTATGGCTGTTGGCACATACAATGCCACACACACACATTCACACTCACATTCGCAATGCCTGGTGCGTGCGTTTATTTATCTATATCGTTGGAACATGATGAAATTTCCTCTCACATTTCCATATAACAGTTATTTATATCCTGTAGTAGATTCAGTTATACTCGTTAGCATCGAATGCTAGAATAAGAGAGAGAGTAAGAGCGGGAACGGGGGAGGTGCACGACACAGATATAGAATGGAACGGCGGATAAGAATGTATTTTAGTGTACCTTACATTTTACGGATATATCGATTTTCCATCTCCTCAAGTTGTAAGCCGCAATGCAAGCATGGAGCCTCAATTTGCCCAGTGACATAAGTCTTAGGATCCCTTTATGCCATTTGCTTTAGCATTTCTTTTTCTATGGCTATATGGCTATGAACATCTACATGTCCTAGAAGAAAGAATGAATGCATGCATAAGGAGGTGAGCGAAGGCAGATGGTGAAGATGGTCTGCTTCCAAGGAATATGGCAAAAATATTGAAGAAAACATGAAAATTGATAGACGTTTTGCATGTATTTCTTACTTGAAGCAAGTGTTTGTGACCATGAGTGGGTATGGTAGAAGAGGAGATTGCTTGGTGAATTCGGCATGTCCTTGCTATTGTCCTCATACTGAGCACATTCAGGCAAACACACAACAGCAAGCTCTTACCCATCTCCCTCTTTCAGCCCGGGCTTATTTTTTTATCGATATGTAATATTCATATTTCAAGAATGCGAACATATTAAAGTCTGTCTGCATTATTATTTTATTTTTTAATGACGTTGCCGACTACAAGGACAATGAGGAATATAACTTTGAAGAAAACATTCCTTCTCAAAGAGCCCCTTAGGCTTTTAGGCAGGATATAACTCCGCTCTTTAAATATACGCTTGGCAGTTGACTTCACATGTTGCCACATCATCTCAGCCCCTCCCCTCACAGCAGTTATAATGAAATGCTTTGACAGCTGCATTATCATTCAATTTACAAATTAGCTTCGACTTTATCAAAGGCAATATTTAATGAAATCCATTTAATTTTGTGTCAAACACAAATAATAATTATTCCTTTGAAGCGTCATGTGTGAAAAGATGCTTGTGCTCAAACGCATGAATTATGCCGCATCAAAATCGATATCAATTTATGACAAATAAATTTTAACATTTATTCAAATGCCAGTGTGACATTTTTTGCAATTTTTGAAAAGGATCCCCAAGAAAGAAAGCAGCAGCACAGCATTAAGGCTTTATTTAATATAAGGAATTAATGGATTCTGTACGGAAAGCTCTCTGATTGTTATTCACTTGAGACTTTTTCAGAATACCAAGTAGTTTACCTACCTTTTGTCTGCTTTCGGTCCCTCCAGCCATTGTTTGGTAGCTGGTGTAATATGTCTTTCCTTAGAGAGAGACTAACAATTCTAAAACAAAGCGTGGCACAGTGGCTGAAATGCAAAGAAGTAAGGATGGGCTAAAGTCGTGCGAAGCCGACCTTTTGATACCCTACACCATATTGAATAGGCAGGCTATTTCATCGAATTTCTCGATTAAAATCCGTAAAAATTTTTGAGAACATCGATTGATAAATGGGTTAGCAAAGGCCTTTAAGGTGAAAATCGGGTGATGCATATATATGGGAGCTATATTTAAATCTGAAGCGATTTCTATTTAATTCAATAGCAATAATGGGTGTCATAATGGAATCCTTTGTGCCAATTTTCGTGTGAATCGGTTATAAAATGACCAAATTATTGCAATACTTGTTCAAATCGGACGAGCATATAAATGGGAGCTATATCTAAATCTGAACCGATTTCTTTGAAATCCACCAATAATGTCGAGACTTGTAAGACAACCCCTCGTGCAAAATTTCGTGGAAATCGGTTCACAAATGACGACACAAATGTAATTTTAGTTTAAATTGGATGAGCATATATATGGGAGCTATACCTAATTTTGAACCGATTTCTATGAAATTAACCAATAGTGTCGAGGCTTAAAAGGAAATCCCTCGTGCAAAATTTCGTGGGAATCGGTTCATAAATGACGACATAAATGCCTAGCTAGCCGCCTGAAATTTTGCACAAATACTTCTTATTAGTGTAGGTCGGTTGGGATTGTGAATGGGCCAAATCGGTCTATGTTTTGAATTAGCTGCCATATAAACCGATCTTGGGTCTTGACTTCTTGAGCCTCTAGAAGCCGCAATTATTCTCCGATTTGACTAAAATTGGTTCAAATCGGTGTGATTCAAATCGGTCCATGTTTTGATATAGTTGCCATATAAACCGATCTTGGGTATTGACTCCTTAAGCCTCTAAAGTGCGCAATTCTTATCCGATTGGAATGAAATTTCGCACGTGATGTTTTGTTATGACTTCCAATAACTGTGCTAAGTATGGCGCACATCGGTACAAAACCTGACATAGCTGCCATATAAACCGATCGTGGGTCCTGACTTCTTGAGCCCCTAGAGGGCGCAATTCTCATCCGATTCGGCTGAAATTTTGCATCAGGTTTTTTTTAATGACTTCCAATAACTGTGCTAAGTATGGCGCAAATCGGTACATAATCTGATATAGCTGCCATATAAACCAATCTGGGATCTTGACTTCTTGAGCCTCTAGAGGGCGCAATTCTCATCCGATTTGGCAGAAATGTACAACGGATTCTCTCATGACCTTTAACATACGTCTCTAATATGGTCTTAATCGATCAATAGTTTGATACAGCTCCCATATAAACCTATCTCCCGATTTTCCTTCTTGAGCCCCTACAAGGCGCAATTTTTATCCGAATATTCATTTACGGTCCGAATCGGTTTGCAACTTGATATAGCACCAATAGCATAACAGTTCTTATTCAATATTCTTTGTTTGCCTAAAAAGAGATACCACCCATAGAACTCGAAAATTGCGATCCATGGTGGAGGTTATATAAGATTTGGCCCGGCCGAACTTAGCACGCTCTTACTGGTTTTTTTTTTTTCTCTCAACCAACACGCATGGGATGTCCCCTATGAATGCAGTGCATTGCGGATGGATGTAGGATGTAGTGTTTATTGACATTTGTCTTAAATCTCTGGATGTCAAAGTGGGCGAGAAAAACATTAGCCGGAAGTCGATTCCACATGCGAACGGTTCGGGCGAAATAAGAATTGTCATTATAATGCATTGTGCGGTCCGCTGGCCAATCTACAAACGGGTTTGAGTTTCTGGAATGTCTAGTATTCCAGACAAACATCCTCACATCAGGAATAAGAAGACGAATATCGCGTCAAACAGCCCACATTGCGATGATGTTCATGGGAGGCAATAGAGTTGGATAACTTACTGTCCCCAATCAACGCCATCGCTCTCCTCTGTACACGGTCCAATAGCTCTAGGGATGATCTTGAAGCTCCAGCCCTTACGTGTGGGTTGTACTCCATTTTCGGCCTTATAAAAGTGGTGTAGACGTTAAGATGATCAGAGGGAGTGAAGTAATTCTAACACCGTTGAATGCTTCTTTCGTCACTTCAAATACATGTTTAGCCCAACGGAAATCATTTGGTATTCTCATGCCCAGAACAGATTGTGATTGATCAACATCTATACCGTTGATAGACAAAGATGATCGTAATGGGTCAGCGAATCGTTTGTGTGACTGTACACGACAAAGATGATCGAAATGGATCAGCGAATCGTTTGTGTGACAACAAGCAGCACTGAGTCTACCGTGCATAAAAATCTACTCGATTTATTCGACCCCACTCAGAAATGGCCAGCAAATCCTGTTTCGTCCATAACCCGCCTCTTGTCCTCAATCTCTCGAAGACTAGGCCTATGGTCGAATGAGTACGAATGACAGAGATTACCGTCATCCACAATTGAGTAGATTGGATTCGATGTCTGACCCAACAAATCGTTGTTGAAAGAGCCCTGGGGTACACCTGCGGTCAATTTATGTCCAATGAACGAGAACTTTGTACACAAATTAGCATGGACTGATGGACAGACGGACAGACAGAGAGACGGACATAGAATAGAATTTTCGCTGTCCTACCGACCGTTTATCTGTTCCACAATGTTACATCGGACTGTGTCGACCCGAAAGGCTTCGGGTTAACCAAGTATATCGACGGCAGTTCTCTGGCTGTCACTGCCAAATCGTCTGCCTTTTCATTTCCCCTTACTCCGTTGTGGCCCGGCACCCAAACGATGCGGGTTGTGCCATCCTCAGAGAAGGCGTTAATCTCCTTCTTACACAGCAAGACTGTTCGTGATATTACCGTCCCGGTTGTCATTGCCCTTATGGCCTCTTTACTATCCGTTAAGACGTTCTCGTTCGACGTCCTCTCGTTAGTACCGCACCACTTCACGCATTCCGTGATCGCCTGGATCTCTGCCTGCAGGAAAGTATTATGGTCAGGCAGTCTAAAACAGATCTCAGTCTCTGGGTTCTCAATGTAGACTCTCAGGCCCATTCTTTCCCTTGGCTTTGATCCATCCATGTAACATGGTCTTCCAGATGGCAATACTAGGGTTTTGTCAGTTCAAGACTGTGCCGCTGGCAGCAGTACCTCGCACTCGACCTATATGGTCGTCTCAGATATCCGATCTGTAACCTCTTCCCTTCCTGCCAGGTATCCTACCGTCGCCTCAATTTTACCGCGATGGTATGAGCGGCTCCCATCCGTGACCTTAAATCTCATAGTCGCAGTAGGTGCTTGACATTTAATCTGTATGTCAATGGTTTGGATATCTAGAATAGTCTCCAGTGCCCTAGTGGGCGGGGTCCTCATCGCTTCGCCTATGCCAAGACAACATGTTCTCTGAAGTTATTGCCTGGTCCTAACGTTGCACTTTTTCTCCATAGCAGTCCATCAAACTACTGAGGCGTAAGTAAGTATTGGTCTAATCACGCTTCTGTAGAGCCAGTGGACTTTCCTCGGATTCATGACTCTTAAAAGTCATAAAAAATACCACGTATACAATTTCAGCCAACTAGCATAACAATTGCGAGCTCTAGAGGCTCAAGGTTTCAAATAGGGCGATAGGTTTATATGGGAGCACAGATATCCACCATAGCGAGACGGCTTCACACGCTCTAATGGAGAAAAGCAGAAAGGGCAAGATTCATATTGCCTTAGGAGTTATGGAGGACCCGAAACAAAGTTTCTGGACTGAACCATATCAACAGACAATTATTTTATGCTAAAGCTGGTACTCGACCGAGGATGTTTGTATTGCTCATCTGCAAACCTAGGGCGAAGTCTGTCAAAATATGTTCAGAATTAGATATTGCGTCCCTATATTTATAAACTACACCACTACTGTGGTACAGGGTATTATACGTTTGTGGATTTGTTTGCAACGCTAAGGAGGAGAAGAGCTAGCTAGAGCATTGATAAGTATACCGATCGGCTTAGAATCACTTCCTGATTCGATTTAGTTATGTCCGTCGGTCCGTCTGTCTGTCCATGTATACTTGTGTTACAAGTTACAGGTCGCATTTATTGTCTGATTGTATTGAAATTTTGGACATTCCACTTCTTTGGAATGGACATGGACTTACGTTATTGATTTTGAAAAAAATCGGTCCAGATTTAGATATAGCTCCGATGTGGTGTTTTAAGGCTGTAGATGCCACAATTTTGGTCCGATCTTTACAAAATTTGACACGGGGTGTTTTATTTTAGTTCTACATATATATGCAAAATTTTATAAAAATCGGTCCAGATTTAGATATAGCTCCCATATATATCTATCATCCGATGTGGTGTTTTAAGGCTGTAGAAGCCACAATTTACAAAATTTGACACGCGTGTTTTATTGGACGTCCTAATGTGTGTGTGCTAAATTTCATGAAAATCGGTCCAGATTTAGATATAGCTCCCTTATATATCTTTCATCCGATATGGACTTTTAAGGCTGTAGAAGCCACAAACTTTCTCCGATCTTTACACAATTTGGCATGAGGTGTTTTATTGGACGCCCTAATGTGTGTGCAAAATATCATGAAAATCTGTCCAGATTTAGATATAGCTCCCTAATATATCTTTCATCCGATATGGCCCTTTAAGGCTGTAGAAGCCACAATTTTTCTCCGATCTTTACATAATTTAGCATGGGGTGTTTTATTGGACGTCCTAATGTGTGTGCAAAATTTCATGAAAATCGGTCCGGATTTAGATATAGCTCCCTTATGTATCTTTTATCCGATATGGCCTTTTAAGGCTGTAGAAGCCACAAATTTTCTCCGATCGTTACACAATTTGGCATGGGGTGTTCTATTGGACGTCCTAATGTGTGTGCAAAATTTCATGAAAATCGGTCCAGATTTAGATATAGCTCCCATATATATCTTTCATCCGATATGGTGTTTTAAGGCTGTAGAAGCCACAATTTTTGTCCGATCTTTAAAAGATTTTACGCGAGGTGTTTTATTGGACGTCCTAATGTGTGTGCAAAATTTCATGAAAATCGGTCCAGATTTAGATATAGCTCCCTTATATATCTTTCATCCGATATGGCCCTTTAAGGCTGTAGAAGCTACAATTTTGGTCCGATCTTAAAAAAATTTTGTTCGAGGTGTTGTGTTCAATATTGTCGCATGTGGGTAGAATTTCAAAAAAAAAAAAGTTCCGTATAGAATAGTTGACCAACTTTAATGGCAATCGCTAGATCAATGGGTTTCTAAGAGTCGTAGAAATGTTCATGAAAGACGGTATACATAACAGCTCTACCCATACTATGTGTATGAAAATGCTTGACTATAGTTGAAATAGTCCACATTTTCATATCATCCCATAGTGTAACTGTTGATGCTTGAGTATGTATAAATATTTCTTTATAATTATTTCAGTAATTGTAGTTTAGATATTCAACTAAAATATGCCTTTCTTTTCTCTTTTAGGTATGTACATCTCAATATTTTCCCAACATAGCAATGAATGTAATTGAATGTGTGAGTAAGTTAAAATTTTTAAACTGCAAAATTTTTCTACAATTTGTGTTTACAAAATTCCAATCAAATGGATACCAAGAAATCCTGTATTTTACTTTGGTTTGGTTCGGATCAAAGAGGGAAATCTATTCTTGTTGTTCTTTAAACATTTTAAATTGCAAAATCTTGTTGGTAGTTCTACGATGGCAATTAAAGGCTAGTTTGTCATTGGTCTAGTCTGCTTTTTTCAATGGCAATACATTCTGAACACTTTTTAAATTATTGTCAACATTATTATGATCATTTAACAAAAAAATAAGTAAAATGGGCGTTAAGTTCGGCCGTGCCGAGCTTTGGTTACCACCTTTCGCCTAACACAACTCACTGTCTCAAGTTTCGGCGATATCGGACAACAAATGCGCCTTTTATGGCCCCAAAACTTTGAATCGAGAGATCGGTCTATATGCCAGCTATATCCAAATCTGGACCGATCTGGGCCAAATTGAAGAAGGATGTCAAAGGGCCTAACACAACTGACTGTCCCACATTTCGGCGACATCGGACAATAAATGCGCCTTTTATGGACCCAAAACCTTAAATCGAGAGATCGGTCTATATGGCAGCTATATCCATATCTAGACCGATCTGTGCTATATTGCCGAAGCATATCGAGGGGCTTAACTTTACTCACTGTCCCAAATTTCGGCGAAATCGGACAATAAATACGCCTTCTATGGCCCCAAAACCTTAAATCGAGAGATCGGTCTATGTGGCAGCTATATCCAAATCTAAGCCGATCTGCGCCATATTGCAGAAGTATATCGAGGGGCTTAACTTTACTCACTGTCCTAAATTTTGGTGACATCGGACAATAAATGCGCCTTTTATGGGCCCAAAACCTTAAATCGAGAGATCGGTCTATATGGCAGCTATATCCAAATCTGGACCGATCTGTGCCATATTGCAGAAGTATATCGAGGGGCTTAACTTTACTCACTGTCCCAAATTTCGGCAACATCGGATAATATATGCGCCTTTTAAGGGCCCAAAACCTTAAATCGAAAGATCGGTCTATATAGCAGCTATATCCAAATCTAAGCCGATCTGGGCCAAAATGACGAAGGAAGTCGAAAGGCCTAACACAACTCACTGTCACAAATTTCGGCAATATCGGAAATTAAATGCGCTTTTTATGGGCCCAAAACCTTAAATCGAGAGATCGGTCTATATGGCAGCTATATCCAAATCTTGACCGATCTGTGCCATATTGCAGAGGTATGTCGAGGGGCTTAACTTAAAGCACTGTCCCAAATTTCAGTAAAATCGGATAATAAATGTGGCTTTTGCGGGCCTATGACTCTAAATCGGCGGACCGGTCTATATCGCAGCTATATCCAAATCTGAACCGATCTGGGCCAAATTGAAGAAGGATGTCGAAGGGCCTAACACAACTCTCTGTCTTAAATTTCAGCAAAATCGGATAATAAATGTGACTTTTTTGTGCCTAAGACCCAAAATCGGCGGATCGGTCTATATAGGGGCTATATCAAGATATAGGCCGACATAGCTCATCTTCGAACTTAACCTGCTTATAGTCAAAAAAGAACCTGTGCAAAATTTCAGCTCAATATCTCTATTGTTAAAGACTGTAGCGTGATTTCAACAGACAGACGGACGGACACGGCTAGATTTTTACGCTGATCAAGAATATATCTTCTTTATAGGGTCCGAAATGGATATTTCGGTGGTGGGTATAAAAAACCATAAATTAAAATTGCTTTAAATTCGTCCTGGTCGAATGAACTACAGGTGATTTTACAACCGTGCATGTTTCAACATTTGTCTTATTCAAGTCGTTATGATAATTATTTAAACATTATTTCAGTACCACCCCACTGAATCTAAGGACTTTGTTTGCTCTACGCAAATATGCCTTGTACAAGTATGTGTCCTTGATTTGTGTCATCAACATTTCCCAGTAACGATTTCTAACGATAACGTGGTACCGAGAATCCTTTGTTAAGGAGCGAATGTAACACCACAAAACACAATGGCAAATAATAGTAAAATTTACACAAAAACATACATTGAAGCATAAAATATGAGTGCGTTGAGGGATGGGGAAGCAATAAAATAAGAAAATATGATGCTACAATAAAATTCATAAATATTTCTTCTCCTTCTTCTATCCAGGGGTTACACTTCTGAAGTGTGCCTGTTTCAAGAGAGCATTCAGTTTTTTTGTCGTTCTTCCTCTCTCTCTCTCTCTCTTGCTTTCCGTTTTTGTTTGTTTGCTTTTTTTTTTGGTTTATTTCCATTGCTTCTCTAAAATGCTTGGATTGCAGGACTTGGACATTTTCCATACATTTGACCATATGTCCCAATTGTCTTCTTGGTCCACTTGTTTCCTTTTAAGCATTCCCTTTTATTTTGTTTTTGTGTTTCTTGTTTTTTTCTGCTTTGTTTTATGTTGGCATTGTTGATATGTGTGTGTGTGTGTAAGTTCGTGTGTGTGTAAGTGCGTGTGTGTGTCTGGGTGCATGGGGAGTACTTGTATGAGTATAGCCCCAAGTATATTGCACATAATGAGAAAAGGTTAACGACAATATGGCAATATAGACCACCACCACCATCATCATCATCATCATCATCTTCAACACATAGCCATTCTCATGAATGTGTTGAGAACACATTAGCATTGTCATGGTAATAGATTGATGTGAAGCATGAAACAACAAGTGCTCACACACATATACACACACACACACGAAACAAGTACCTAAAGACTTATGTTGTGGGAAAGGACATTTTTAGAGTCTTCTAGTAAAGTTTTATAATTTTGGAAATATGCAAAATGTCCATTGAGAGAGAGAAAGAGAGACAAGACTTAGGCAGTTGGCTAAGCATGTCCTATTGGGTTCAACTCCTGGCGATAGTAACGAATAATCTGTGTAGCTCTGATTATCTTTCTATAAGAGTTGAGAGAGAGAGAGAGAGAGAAAGAGAGACAAGACTTAGGCAGTTGGCTAAGCATGATCTATTTGGGTTCAACTCCTGGCGATAGTAACGAATATTCTGCGTAGCGATGATTATCTTTCTATAAGAGTGCGTTCTTGTGCTAGGTCGTTTAACGATTTTTATATCCATCACTATAGGATGGGGGGCATACTAATCTAGTCATTCCGTTTGTACACCTCGCAATTTTGATCTGGGACTCCATCTTATATATAAAATTCAATATGTTTTTGTTGGTTTGTTTGTTTGTTCCGTATAGGTTGGTCTGGAAGGAACCATAGGCTATATAACTTTTTGATATCGGGAGGGGGGCAGACCCTCCCCCTTACCCCAAAAGTACTACCCAAAAATAGAAGTGTACCGATCAGGACAATATGGAACTCAAATGAAAGGTATTCAGGAGTAGAGTACGAATTTCATATTAGAAATTGGGTCCAAGTAACTGGGGGGCCGCCCCAACCCCAAAAACCCCCTAAAATAGATTTATTTGACGATCATGACAATGAAATGAAAAGTATTCGGGAGTAGATTACGAATAGTTTGTTGATAGCGGAGGGGGGACGGACCCTCCCCCTTATGCCAAAAACCCAAGCCAAAATCAAAAGTTTGCCGATCGTGACAATATGGGTATCAAATAAAAAGTATGCAGGAGTAGATAACGAATCTGGCATACAAATTCATGTCAAAGTATAGGGGGTCACCCCACCCCTACAGAAAAGCACAAAAAGGGCACATTAGCCAATCACGGATATATGGGACTCGGTTTGTTTCGTATAGACTGTAAAACGGCAGAATCAATTTTCTCGAAATTTTCGCATATTGTGTAGGTTGGTCTAGAAGGAAATATAGGCTAAATAATTTTTCGGTATCGGAAGGGGGACGGACCCTCCCCCTTATGCCAAAAACACAACCCAAAATCAAAAGTGGAGCGATCGGGACAAAAAAGGTATCAAATGAAAGGTATTACAGAGTAGAATACGAATATGGTATTTAAATTTGAGAATAAATACCCATCGGGCCGCCCCAACCCCAA
Organism: Stomoxys calcitrans; assembly: GCF_963082655.1. NCBI lineage: Eukaryota > Metazoa > Arthropoda > Insecta > Diptera > Muscidae > Stomoxys > Stomoxys calcitrans. The sequence continues at coordinate 100,119,714 of NC_081556.1, read as the reverse complement.
AACTTCCTCAAACAAACATATTGGACGTTAATTTCAATATTTGGCTCAAATGAAAGGTATTCGCGAGTAGATTTCGAATCTGGCATACAAAATCAGATCGAAGTACCTTAACCGATTACCTTAAAATATTCACAGATTGTGTAGGTTGGTCTGGCAGGAAACATAGGCTATACAATTTTTTGTTATCGGGAGGGGGGCGGACCCTCCCCCTTACCACAAAAGTACTACCCAAAACTAAAAGTGGACCGATCGTGACAATATGGGTATCAAATGCAAAGTATGCGGCAGCAGAAAACGAATCTTGCATCAAAATTCATGTTGAAGCATAGGGGGTCACCCCACCCCCACAGAAACGCACAAAAAGGGCACATTAGCCAATCACGGATATATGAGACTCGATTTGTTTTGTTTCTCCGTATAGACTGAAAAACGGCAGAACCGATTTTCTCGAAATTTTCGCATATTGTGTAGGTTGGTCTGGATGGAAACATAGGCTATACAATTTTTTGGTATCGGGAGGGGGGCGGACCCTCCCCTTATGCCAAAAACACAACCAAAAACCAAAAGTGGAGCGATCGGGACAACATAGGTATCAAATGAAGGGTATTGAAGAGTAGAATACGAACATTGTATTAAAATTTGAGTCTTAGTACCCATCGGGCCGCCCAACCCCAAAATTTCCCCAAACAAACTTATTGGACGTTAATTTCAACATGGGGCTCAAATGAAAGGTATTCGGGAAAAGATTTCGAATCTTGCATACAAAATCAGATCGAAGTATAGGGGGTCATGCCACCCCCCAAAAACGCAGTTAGACCCATTATGACCATATGATACTTGGCTGAAGCGATATTCTTAAAATTTTCATAGATTGTGTACGTTAGTCTGGAAGGAAACTTAGGCTATATAATGATTGGATATCGTGTGGAGGCGAACCCTCCACCTTACCCCAAAAACGCCACCCATATCCGAAAGTGGTCCGATGGGCACAATAAGGGTATCAAATGAAAGGTATTGGAGACCTGAAAACGAATATGGCATTAAAATTTGGGTCCAAGTATACAGCGGGCCCCCCAACCCCAAAACTCCTCTCAACAGACATATTCGAAGTTCATGTCAATATGGGACTCAAATGAAAAGTATTAGGCAGTAGATTACAAATATGGCATAAAACATCAGGTCCAAGAAATAGGAGGTCGCCCACCCCCAAATGGGCATATTAGCCGACCATGGCTATATGGGACTCAAATGAAAGGTATTAGGGAGTAGTTTACGAGTATGACATTAAAATTTGCGTTCAAGTCTAGGTGATGCTTTTCCCTCTAAAGATACGTCAAATGGGTTATTTGACCCATTATGACAATGTGGAACTCAAATGAAAGATATTTGAGAGTAAACAAGAAAAGCGTGCTAAGTTCGGCCGAGCCGAATCGTTTATACCCTCTACCATGGATCGCATTTGTCGAGTTCTTTTCCCGGCATCTCTTCTGGGGCAAAAATAGGATATAAAAAAAGATTTGCTCTGCTTTTAGAGCGATATCAAGATATGGTCCGGTTCGGACCACAATTAAATTATATGTTGGAGACCTGTGTAAAATGTCAGCCAATTCTAATGAGAATTTCGCCCTTTGGGGGCTCAAGAAGTAAATAGAAAGATCGATTTATATGGGAGCAGTATCAGGCTATAGACCGATTCAGACCATAATAAACATGTATGTTGATAGTCATGAGAGGATCCGTCGTGCAAAATTTCAGGCAAATCGGCTACGAATTGCGCCCTCTAGAGGCTTAAGAAATCAAGACCCAAGATCGGTTTATATGGCAGCTATATTAGGTTATGGACCGATTTGAATCCTAATTTAGAACAGTTGTTGGATATCGCAACAAAACAGGTCGTGCAAAATTTCATTCCAATCGGATAAGAATTGCGCTCTCTAGAGGCTCAAGAAGTCAAGACCCAAGATCGGTTTATATAACAGCTATATCAGGTTATGAACTGATTTGCACCAGATTTAGAACAGTTTTTCGAAGTCACAGCAAAATATCGCGGGCAAAATTTCATTCCAACCGGATAAGAATCGCGGCCTCTAGGGCCTTAAGAAGTCAAGACCCAATGTCGGTTAATATGGCATCTATATCAGGTTATTTACCGAGTTGAACCATACTCCGCACAGTTGTTGGATATCGCAACAAACCAGGTCGTGCGAAATCTCATTCCAATCGGATAAGAATTGCGCCCTCTAGAGGCTCAAGATATCAAGACCCAAGATCGGTTTATATGGCAGCTATATCGGGTTATGGACCGATTTGAATCTAATTTAACACAATTATTGGAAGTCATAGCAAAACACATCGTGTCATATTTTATTTCAATCGGATAAGAATTGCACCCTCTAGAGGCTTAATAAGTCAGAGACCAAAGATCGGTTTATATGGCAGCTATATCAGGTTATGGACCGATTTGAATCTAGTTTAGCACAGTTATTGGAAGTCATAGCAACACATGTCAAATTTCATTCCAATCGGATAAGAATTGCGTCCTCTAGAAGCTCCAGAAGTCAAAGACTCAAGATCGGTTTATATAGCAGCTGTATCTGGTTATGGACCGATTTGAATCTAATTTAGCACAGTTATTGGAAGTCATAGCAAAACACATCGTGCCAAATTTTATTTCAATCGGAAAAGAATTACGCCCTCTAGAGGCTCAAGAAAATCAAAGACCCAATTTCGGTTTATATGGCAGCTATATCAAAACGTGGACCGATATGGCTCATTTACATTCTCAACCAACCTACACTAATAAGAAGTTTTTGTGCAAAATTTCAAGCGGCTAGCTTTACTCCTTCGAAAGTTAGCGTGCTTTCGCCAGACTGACGGATGGATGGCCGGACGGGCAGACAGACGGACATACAGACGGACCTACATGGCTAGATCGACATAAAATGTCACTACGATCAGGAATATATATATGGGGTCTTAGACGAATATTTGGAGTAGTTACAAACAGAATGACGAAATTAGTATTAGTATACGAATTTGGTTTTCAATTTTGAAGTATGCCCTAAAGCACCCCCTATACTGAACTTCATTTCCGTTGTGAATAAAGAACGAATTTCATATCCATTTCAGTGCAAAGTGCCGTTTGCAGCCCCAGCCCCAGCCCCAAAAAAACCCTCCAAACGGTTTATATTGGTTTGTCCAAAAAGTAATTGCGGATTTTTTAAAAGAAAGTAAATGCATTTTTAATAAAACTTAGAATGAACTTTTATCAAATATACTTTTTTACACTTTTTTTCTAAAGCAAGCTAAAAGTAACAGCTGATAACTGACAGAAGAAAGAATGCAATTACAGAGTCACAAGCTGTGAAAAAATTTGTCAACGCTGACTATGTGAAAAATCCGCAATTACTTTTTGGGCAACCCAATATTTACCGGCCATGGCAATATGGGGCTCAAATTAAAGGGATTTGGAAGTGCAGCACGAATTTGATATCCTTATTTGATATCCATATTTGATATCCATATTTGATATCCATATTTGATATCCATATTTTATATCCTTTAAACAACACTTCTCATTCGAACCAATCCGATTCAAGTTTAAACTCAATGATAAGGGACTTTTTTTATCGCCGAGTCCGAACGGCGTCCCGCAGTGCGCCACCTCTTGGGGAAAATGTTCGAAATGACCATGCATGTCATTGTGCCTCGCAAATGTCGCCAATTGCCCGATGTTCTCGACAAGATTCGAACGCGTTCTGCGTCATAGGCTACAAGGGCACGAATTCGATATCCACATTTAGAGCGAAGTGTCCCCTCCCTAAAAAGATATTAGAGAGTTAAAGAAGGCGCAGCGGAGAGGACCCGGTTCGGCTAGTACTATATATTGGGTTGCCCAAAAAGTAATTGCGGATTTTTTAAAAGAAAGTAAATGCATTTTTAGTAAAACTTAGAATGAACTTTAATCAAATATACTTTTTTTACACTTTTTTTCTAAAGCAAGCTAAAAGTAACAGCTTATGACTGACAGAAGAAAGAATGCAATTACAGAGTCACAAGCTGTGAAAAAAATTGTCAACGCCGACTATATGAAAAATCCGCAATTACTTTTTGGGCAACCCAATAATTACAACATACCAACGTACGGCCCTTGAAGTCTTCACCCCTAGTATGGCCGATGGTTGGTGTGTGTGTGGTGATCTCTGGCTTTCCTCTTTCAGTGAGAAATAAAAAGAATATCAGATCATTGGGAGTTATTTGGACGTACCTATTAAGGGCCCGAGCCGATCAGACAGACAGCTGACAGATCCCTTGACATTTAGGAATGATAATCTCCTTCAGTCGGAGAGCCTTCTTGAAATCATCTTAGTTCGAATCCGAACGACATCGATAATATTGCCCATGGGAAATTAAATTCCATCTGTGATAATTTAAAATACTGATTGGGGTAGGCTATTTGGCTTAATAGCTGTAGTGCTGTATTGACATACCAAATCTCACAAAGAATTAAATATGTTTTTCAAATGCCGTCTAGTTGGGTTTGTAAGAACTTCTTTAACAATTATGGCGTATATGTAGAGCATATTTAAAATCTTTGCTTTTTTGCAGTTTCGCTCGTCCTTTGTTTTCATATTTGCATAAGTGCTCAGCATACTTAAACTCTCATATACATTGTTAGACGTATTGTATACAAATTTCCCAAGAACATTACTTGTTGCTATTATTCATAATGTATTCATGTGTGGTGATGTTTTGCTTGGAGCTTCGGAAAATCTCAAAGGATTCCATAGCAGTCATACTTCGTTTACTTTGACTAGGTTTTGAGAATGATTTGAATTTAAAAATTTAATTTCAAGATGCATTGGATGGATAGAGAAAACGTGGAAGGTGCACCTCTCTTTCCCAGGACAACAACTACAATGTTGCAGCCCATAGGTTACAAAGAATATTTCAAGGGGAAGAAAAAGGGTAAGTCAATAAATAAATGATTGCTCACACTGAAGAAATATTTGCTAATGATTTTTCATTCATTTATGAAAATTTAATGACACACAATTTGCAAATGAAATTTATGGCATATAAATTATGCATTTTCTAAGCGTTTTTGTTTAGAAGCAAATTATTGCAAACTAGGTTTTCGAAAGGTTTGTGTCAAATGAAAAACTAATTAAGACTTTTCAATTCATATTAAGGGTGTAGTTATACCCTCCACCATAGGATAAGGGTATACTAGGTTGCCCAAAAAGTAATTGCGGATTTTTCATATAGTCGGCGTTGACAAATTTTTTCACAGCTTGTGACCCTCTAATTGCGTTCTTTCTTCTGTCAGTTATCAGCTGTTACTTTTAGCTTGCTTGAAAAAAAAAATTTAAAAAAAGTATATTTGATTAAAGTTCATTCTAAGTTTTATTAACAATGCATTTACTTTCTTTTAAAAAATCCGCAATTACTTTACGGGCAACCCAATAATTTCGTCATAATGTTTGTAACTCCTTGAAATATGTGTCTAAGACCCCATAAAGTATATAAATTCTTGATCGTCATGACATTTTAAGTCGAACTAGCCATGTCCGTCCGTCTGTCCGCCCGTCCGTCCATCCGTCTGTCTGTCGAAAGCACGCTAATTTTCGAAGGAGTAAAGCTAGCCGCTTGAAATTTTGCACAAATACTTCTTATTAGTGTAGGTCGGTTGGGATTGTAAATGGACCATATTGGTCCATGTTTTGATATTACTTACTTTAATTGGCTTTGACAGAATATTTGTTCCACTAGCCGAACGTAGAATAGCGTTTCAAGCGCCTCGATCTTCTGCGCTCATTCTAAAATCTCTGACACCAAGTTTTGAGGTGTCTTCCGCCACTTGATCTTTCCATCGGGCTTTTGGTCTTCCCGGTTTGTGTGTACCACCTTGTTTGTCTTCAAAAGACTTCTTTGCTGGAGCTTCTACATCCATTCTGACAACATGACCTAGCCAACGCAGCTGTTGTATTTTGATGCGTGTTACTATGATATCGTCGTCATACAGCTCATACAGCTCGTGGTTCATATGTCGCATATATTCTCCGTTAACGCAAACTGGTCCATATATTTTACGAAGAATCTTTCTCTCAAATACTCCAAGCACTGCCTCATCTGCTTTCACAAGTACCCATGCTTCAGAACCATATAACAGCACGGGTAGTATCAGTGTCTTGTAAAGTGTAGTCTTCGTCTGTCGAGAGATGGCCTTGTTTCTAAACTGCTTACTTAGTCCAAAGTAGCATATGTTTGCCAGTATTATTCTTCGCTTTATCTCAAAACTGGTGTTATTTGTTTCGGTTACGGCGGTGCCGAGGTACTCAACGTTGTGGTTCCCAACTTTCTCCATGTTCTTTATCTGCTCGGTTGTGCAAGGCTTTTTGTGAGTGGAAACCATCCATTTCGTCTTATCTCCATTTACTGCCAGACCCATTTTCACTGACTCTCTTTCGATTCTTTCATAGGCTGCAGTTACTACTTCCGGTGACCTACCTATGATATCGATGTCGTCGCCATAGGCAAGTAGCATGTGTTCTCTTGTGATTAGTGTCCCATATCTATTCACATCTGCATCTCGCATAATCTTCTCCAGCAGGATGTTAAAGAGTTCACACGATAGGCTGTCTCCTTGTCTGAAACCTCGTTTGGTATTAAATGGTTCGGAGAGATTCATTCCTATTCCTACTGAGGAACGCGTATCAGCAAGTGTCATCCTGCAGAGTCTTATTAATTTTGCAGGGATACCAAACCCAGATATGGCTTGAAATACCTTTGAACGTAAAGCAGTATCGAAGGCGGCTTTGTAGTCAACAAAGAGATGGTAGGTGTTGATTTGTCCTTCTCGGGTCTTTTACAGAATTTGGAGGCCACCGTAGCTCAAAGGTTAGCATGTCCACCTAACACGCTGAACGCCTGGGTTCGAATGCTGATGAGACCATCAGAAAAAATGTTTACCGGTGGTTTTCCTCTCCTAGTGGTGGCAACATTTGTGAGGTACTATGCCATTTAATAATGCTCTTCAAAGAGGTGTCGCACTGGGGCACGCCGTTCGGACACGACTATAAAAAGGAGACCCCTTATCATCGAGCTTAAACTTGCATCGGACTGAACACACTCACGGGACTTATTCCTCTATATGTGGCTTATTCCACCTTGTCTCCTTTCTTGGGTACGGAACATAGTATGCTGAAGTTCCAATCATCGGGTATGCGTTCTTCTAGCCAGATTGCCAGATTGCCAGATTGGCAAGCTGATGCGTAAGCCTTATCAGTGTGTCGCCTTCGGTCTTAAATAGTTCAGCGGGTAACCCGTCGGCTCCTGCTGCCTTGTTGTTCTTCAGTGGGGTTACTGCTACCTGAACCTCATTCTGACTAGGAGGTAAACATTCTATACCATCATCATTGATGTGTTTTGCGGTATACTCTTCGCCGCCAACGTCGGGCCCTAGCAGTTGGGTAAAATGTTCTTTCCATATCCTCAGCATGTTATCTGTATCAGTTATCAGATTTCCTTCTTTGTCTCTGCAGGAGGATGTGCCTGCACCATCGGTTTGGTGTTTTATTCTTTGGTAGAATTTCCGGACTTCAGTTTGAGTCCTGTACATCTCAATTCGCTCACACTCACGTCTTTCTATTTCCTTGTTCTCTCTGTGGAACGTTTCTCCTCTCTCCTTTTCTCTATTACTATTCCTTGTTTCTCATAGTAGTTCTCAGTTTTCCGGGGGCGGGTTACTGGCCCAGTGCCCCAACCTCATGGGTTTTGTGGGATTGCATACATATCCCGCGTTGTGGCGAACCGCTTGCTCCAAGATTCGACTCTCGCCGCCCGCCGCCCCTAACCTGGGAACAGAGGCTGATGTTGGCCATTGGTTATTTGAAGGCGCCAATAACTCGCCTTGTCATCTCGAGTATCATTGGCACTCAGTATTTAATTCAGTATGTATATATGTTTTGATATAGCTGCCATATAAACCGATGTTGGGTCTTGACTTCTTGAGCCTCTAGAGTGCGCAATTCTTATCCGATTGGAGTGAAATTTTGCACGGCGAGTTTTGTTATGATATCCAACAACTGTGCCAAGTATGGTTTAAATCAGTCCATGTTTGGATATAGCTGCCATATAAACCGATCATGGGTCTTGACTTCTTGAGCCTCTAGAGGGCGCAATTCTCGTCCGATTTGACTGAAATTTTGCACGTAGTGTTTTGGTATCACTTCCAACAACTGTGTTTAGAATGGTTCAAATCGGTTCACAATCTGGTATAGCTGTCATATAAACCGAACTTGGATCTTGAATTCTTGAGCCTCTAGAGGGCGCAATTCTCGTCCGATTTAAATGACATTTTGCACGAAGTATTTTGTTATGATATTCAACAACTGTGCCAAGTATGTTTCAAATCGGTCCATGTTTTGATATAGCTGCCATATAAACCGATCTTGGATCTTGACTTCTTGAGCCTCTAGAGGGCGCAAATCTCGTCCGATTTGACTGAATTTTTGCACGTAGTGTTTTGGTATCACTTCCAACAACTACGCTATGTATGGTTCAAATCGGTCTATGTTTTGATACAGCTGCCATATAAACCGATCATGGGTCTTGACTTCTTGAGCCTCTAGAGGGCGCAATCCTCATCCGATTTGGCTGAAATTTTGTACAACGGCTACTCTTATGACCTTCAACATACGTGTCTAATATGGTCCGAATCGATCAATAGCTTGATACAGCTCCCATATAAACCGATCTCCTTATTTTGCTTCTTGAGCCCCTACAAGGCGCAATTCTCATCCGAATGAACTGAAATATTACACAATGACTTCTATAATGTTCAGCATTCATTTATGGTCCGAATCGGACTTTAACTTGACATAGCTCCAATAGCATCACAGTTCTTTTTCAATATTCTTTGTATGCCTAGAAAGAGATACCGCGCATAGAATTCGACAAATGCTATCCATGGTGGAGGGTATATAGGATTCGGCCCGGCCGTACTTAGCACACTCTTACTTGTTTTACATTTTATGAATATAAAGATTGACTAAAAAAAGATTGGAAAATTTAAGTTTCCATACTACCTTATAATAATAAATTCTGTTCTTTAACATTTTTGCGTTAATGATTTGATGACAGGGAAGGCGAAATACACAGAAAAACCTATTTGAAAGTATCTTGATATGCTTTATTATGCCAACAGCGAAATACATTTCATAAAGCTCGATTTTCATTTCAATTAACTCAAATTTGCTCATAGCCTGATGGCATAAAACTTTTTCGCGAAACCAATTAAGTGTTGATTCAATATGTTCCAGTAGATGCAGTCACCTCAATTCCCTTTAGGCCATCATTGAGGGCAAAGTGCTAATTTGTATATCTTACTGGTAATTAGGTATCACATGTCATCTAAACATCTGCCCAGCCAGCCGACTTGCACCCGGTTAAGTGGCAGAGTTCCTATTCTACCTATATATTCACTAGTAAGAAGTATTTTTGCAAAATTCCAAGCGAAGGAGTGTAGCTAGACACTCCTTCGAAGTTTAGCGTTCATTCGATAGACAGCCAGTCAGACTGACGAACATGGCCAAATCGACATAGAATGCCAAATCGATCAAGATGATGAGATGTAACAGCTGAACTTTACTTGGAGGAGAAATGAGATATCGCGAGAGCCAAAAACAAGTAAAGGTGTTCGAAGTTCGGCCGGGACGAATCTTGGGAACCCACCACCTCGGGTATACATGTAAACCACCTTTCGTCATAATCCGGTGAAAAATTCATAATTTATGCCCCCATAGCTGCTATATCGAAATATGGTCCGATTTGGAACAAATTCGATACGGATATTGAGTGGTATAAAAAGTGCAAGTCTTTGTTCAATTTTGTAGAACAAAATATTGGTCTTTTTGGTAGCCATATCCAAATCAAGAACGATCTGAACCATATACGACACGGATGTCGAAAAGCCTAACATAAGTCACTGTGTCAAATTTCAACGAAATCGGATTATAAATGTCCCTGTTATGGGGCGAAAACAACGTCCCAAATTTCAGCAAAATCGGATAATAAATGTGGTTTTTATGGGCCTCAGACCCTAAATCGGCTATATGGGCGCTATATCAATATCAATATAATCAATATTTCATGTGCCTGTGGTGTCACAATGAATGAAAACATCTAAGTGAGTCTGATGGCAGACTGCCACTATAACTTAACCATTTGTAAGGGAATAGCCTCTGTTCAACAATTTTCCGATATTCACGCCGGTATTTGAACCCAGGCGTTCGAAGTCATAGGCAGGCATGCTAACCTCTGCGCCACGGTGGCCTCCTGTATTGTGATATTTATTGACCCCTTGTCATATTTATTGACCCCTTACCAACTCCCTCTTCTCTGCCTTACCACCGCTTCCGCAATTGCCATCTCCTCTACCATGTTCAGTAGTACGACAAAAGCGCGTGTGTAAGACCAGCCACAGGTCTGCTTGCCTTAGAGGATCTCCTCCTGCCATTATCGTCCGCCCTCCCAGGAAACCAATGTGTTCGGAAACTCAGGCAAAAACACAACTTCATGAGCCAGGAGCCCGTTCAGGGCCTCCAACTTCACGCATTTAAACTTCGTTGTCCTTGAATTCAAGATCCTTATAGTCCACATATACGATTGCGACGTGTCCAGCTTTTCCGAAGAAACAGGCGATCATTTGCATGGAAGTGCTTCATTTGCTTGAAAGCAACTTTTGTTGGATTTGTCTCATCATGAAACAACCATACAATCGACTGCTGTTTACTTTTGGACTAGTACGCGTAAATCCACGATTCATCATCTGTCACAATGTCATAGACGTGTTTCGAAGCTCCGAGATCGTAATTTTGGAGCATTTCTTTTGACCAGTCGATTCGACACTTTTTTTGAGCGATTGACAAATTGTGTGGGATCCAACGCAAACAAATTTTTTTGGCGGTCAAACGTTCATGCAATATTGAATGTATGCTGGTCCCACTAATGTCTGAGGTTGTCTCAATCTCAAGATAGGTCACATGACGATGTTCACGATTTAATTCCATTTTTTGTTTGAGACGAATATTTTAAGTTGCTGTAAACAACACAAATAGCGCTCGTATGTCAAAACGTTCTGAGTATGTATAACCAGAAAAATGTCAAGCTTTTCTATAGAGTTGTCAGATTGCAACACAAGCGTTGTCCAATCCTGAATTATAAAAGGCAACCCTCGTATCCTTACTTTCCACATATAACCTCAGTTTCGAAGGTGGCATGTAATATCCGCACCCTCTTATCAACCGCCTTCGTGTCCGCCTTCTCTCAGTATGCCAAGTTCCAAGGCGGCGCAGACCTCTGCCTGACATACTTATGTTAAGTGTCTCCGAATAAACCTCAAGTCCCGTCACTGACTTCATTCTGCAGCCGTCAGTGAAGATCGAGGGTTCATCCAACTCAAACACAGCATCCGCTTCCCACTCCTCCTTACCAGAAAAGGGAATCCGGAACAACCTCTCGTGAGTCAGTCTTGGAGATAGGTAGTCTGAGGCCCTTCTCAGTCTACCTCATGCATTCATGGCCTCCAAAATGGAGCAGTGGCCGTGTTCGCTTTCTCTCACTACCTTTGCTGCTCAGCCCCGAATATATACCTAAGCAACTACTAAATTCAGCCTCGCCTCCAGACCTACCCGCAGTGTGGATCGTAACACCCCGTAATCCCGACGCAGGCCATTCTGTGCATCTTTTGAAGCTCCCTAGTTTTCCTTGAAGAGAACCAACTCCAATATTCTTGGGTTGGATCTTAACAAATTTCTCATGTCCATCTCTACGGCGCCACATTGACTTTTCCATAATCTCGCTGACCATTGACAGAAATCTGACTCGAACTAAAGGGAGGATATCGTTCACATATGCGATCAGTTTTATGTCATCTCCTTGGATATCTAATTGGACTTCGTTTGTCAGCTGGTTCCAGAGAATCGCCGAGAACACCCCTCTTGAGGCGTTCCCTTTATCACCCGCCTTCTGACCACATTCTTTTCCAAGTCCGCATTAATAATCGTGCCGTGAAGCATATTATTCGTCCACCGGGAGACACTCGGTCGGATCCCCGAGTGAAGGTGGTTTTAATACCACAGACAGAGAAGCTTCAATATAGTGCGGCTAAGGTTTTTAGACCGATTAGTCTCTACTCGTTTTTTTTTTTTGAGACATTAGAGAGAATTTTGGGTTTCTACATAAGGAGGGTTGGAGGCCACCGTAGCGCAGAGGTTAGCAAATCTGTGTATGACGCTGAACGCATGGGTTCCAATCCTGGCGAGACCATCAGCAAAAATTTCCTGCGGTAGTTTTCCCCTCCTAATGCTGGCAACATTTGTGAAGTACTATGCCATGTAAAACTTCTCTCCAAAGATGTATCGCGCAAAAGGAGGCCCCTTATCATTGAGCTTAAACTTGAATCGGACTGCACTCATTGATATGTGAGAGTTTGCGCCTGTTCCTTAGTGGAATGTTCATGGGCAAAATATGCACCACTTTTCTAGATGCAAGCACGCGCATATGAACGACACATTAGTATTGGCGAAATATTTAGGTATTGAAAGAGCCCTTAGTGATGTGCGTGTGTGGGAATTACCCTTGCTCTTATGTCAACATAAGATGTATACCCACTACTATTGAGAAATTTACATGGAATTGAGGAGCGTTATGTTGTTGAATTTGGCGCCCGTGCAGGGACAGTGGAGAATGCTAAACAGTAGCTGGTGACAGATCTACTAATGGACGACAATATGATAAAATACACAGTCGACACCGGTGCCCCAAGTGAGCACAAATTTAGCCTCAGCTTGTTAGGTTAGGTCGAAAAGAGGGTGCAGATATTAATGCGTCCCATGTCACTATGGACATACACCTAAACCAGTAATCGGCGTGTTGTGCACTCTAAAAACTAACAATTAAACGCGTGCCAAGTTCCGCCGGGCCGAATCTTATATACCCTCCACCATGGATCGCGTTTGTCGAGTTCTTTTCCCGGCATTCTCTTCTTAGGCAAAAAAGGATATAAGAAAAGATTTGCTCTGCTATTAGAACGATATCAAGATATGGCCCGCCCATTGGGGGCTCCAGAAGCAAAATAGAGAGAACGATTTATATGGGAGCTGTATCGGGCTTTAGACCGATTCAGACCATAATAAACACGTTAATTGATGGTCTAGAGAGGATCCGTCGTACAAAATTTCAGACATATCGGATAATAACTGCGACCTCTAGAGGCTCAAGAAGTCAAGATCCCAGATCGGTTTATATGGCAGCTATATCAGGTTATGAACCGATTTGAACATTATTTGACACAATTGTTGAAAGTAAGTATAAAATACGTCATGCAAAATTTCAGCCAATTCGGATAGGAATTGGGCCCTCTAGAAGCTCAAGAAGTCAAATCCCCAGATTTGAACCATACTTGGCACAGTTGTTGAATATCATAATGAAATACTTCGTGCAAAAACTCATTCAAATCGGATAAGAATTGTGCCCTCTAGAGGCTCAAGAAGTCAAGACCCAAGACCCATAACAAAACGCGTCGTGCAAAATTTCATTCCAATCGGGTATGAATTGCGCACCCTAGAGGCTCAAGAAGTCAAGACCCAAGATCGGTTTATATAGCAGCTATATCAAAACATGGACCGATATGGCCCATTTACAATACCAACCGACCTACACTAATAAGAAGTATTTGTGCAAAATTTCAAGTGGCTAGCTTTACTCCTTCGGAAGTTAGCGTGCTTTCGACAGACAGACGGACGGACAGACGGACGGACAGACGGACGGACAGACGGACGGACAGACGGACGGACAGACGGACGGACAGACGGACGGACATGGCTAGATCGACATAAAATGTCGCGACGATCAAGAATATGTATTTTTCTCAGACGAATATTTCGAGTAGTTACAAACAGAATGACGAAATTAGTATACCCCCCATCCTATGGTGGAGGGTATAAAAAGTAAGCTCGAAAAAGAAAATCTTAGTTGGCATATTTCAGTTTTTTCTGGGTTAACATTGAGACCTTTGGGTCTAGCCCAGTCATATGTCATGTGCAATACCCTTTCGGACCTTCTGCATAGCTGGTTCGAATCGTTACCCCTTAGAAGTGTTACAACATCGCCTGCGTAGCAGACGGGTTCAAATCCCTCCTCAGTCAGCATCCGTAATAGGCGATATATAGTGGTCACCCATAGGAGTGGCGATAAAATGGCATGGTACTCACAATTTATCCACCTGTTCTTTAGCATATGGTTTATTCAGGTCCGCCCGGTACTGGTCTAAGGAAACATACCCCTTACCTTCTCGCTTTAAGACTCCATCAAGCAAATATAAAATCTATAAAACCAAATTCATAAATTGTTCACTCTCTTAGTCCCAGATCAAATAAATTTCTGTAACGTACCTGTCCCCGGTAAGCTGTACCTCAGCAGCCAGACGTAACTTGTTGTTACAGTGGCGCCCGAGCAGGGACGGTGCTAAACAGTAGTTGGCGACATATATACTAATGAAACAAACCACAGTCGACACCGGTGCCACAAGATTTTTTGTAAGCACAAATTTTGCCCTAGCATGGACAGATGCTGAATGTCTTCATTAATCTCGCCACAGTCGCTTATTCGGTCTGCCATTATATTGGGTTGCCCAAAAAGTAATTGCGGATTTTTCATAAAGTCGGCGTTGACAAATTTTTTCACAGCTTGTGACTCTGTAATTGCATTCTTTCTTCTGTCAGTTATCAGCTGTTACTTTTAGCTTGCTTTAGAAAAAAATGTAAAAAAAAGTATATTTGATAAAAGTTCATTCTAAGTTTTATTAAAAATGCATTTACTTTCTTTTAAAAAATCCGCAATTACTTTTTGGGCAACCCAATAGTTAATGAATCATTTGATTCATATCTAGCGAACTAGGTTATGCTCGAAGATGTTATCCTGATCACAAATTTTGCCCATGAACATTCCACTAAGGAACAGAGGCAAACTTCTCACATATCAATGAGCGCAGTCCAATTCAAGTTTAAGCTCAATGATGGGGGGCCTTCTTTTTATAGCCGAGTCTGAAGGGCGCGCCGCAGTGCGACACCTCTTTGGAGAGAAGTTTTACATGGCATAGTACCTCACAAATGTTGCCAGCATTAGGAGGGGAAAACCAAAGCTGAAAATTTCTTCTTATGGTCTCGCCAGGTTTCGAACCCAGGAGTTTAGCGTCATAGGCGGACATGCTAATCTCTGCGCTACGTTGGTCTCGTCAGCAATACGCCGAAGAAAACTCGGCACTCACCAACGGCAACTTTATTAAAGCACACCGAGGAACGGAAGCTGTATGTCCAGAGATTCGATAGAGCCATAGAACCTATCGTCATCATTTTCTTCTTTTTCGGCGACTGCATCGGCTACAACAGATCTTGGCCTTGACTGCCATTAGTCAAACTCAACTCAATCAGTAATTTAAAGTTTAAAATAAGTTTTTCGAAAACTCTGAAAAAAAAAAACTCCTCCGCTTATAATAAATGACCCACATGATCCAAATCCCTTTTAATGTCAAGCATTGAGTGGCACTACGGATATGACAAATTGTGAATTTCGACCACCTTTTCAATTGTAGCTGGCAGTAAAAAGATGTCAACACTAATCTTGGCCAAAATGTAATCGGTGGCAATGTCAATATGAAAGAAAACGAAAAACAAGAAAAAAATCTATTCTGTTAATGCTCACCATGATAAGGAAAAAATGTTTTAATTCTACTCATACACACTCATAAACACATAATCACACACACATATACACTGAGAAAAAGGAAATGGTAGGCAGCTGGCAGTAGTGCAGAAAGATGAATTAAAGGTTGACATGAAAATCTTAAATGAAAAATATTCATTCAGTTGATTGCTATTGGTAGTCATTAATATCACAACAATGAAATGAGCCTTCGAGAAGATTGCTGGAAATTTGTAGCCATTTCATTTGGTCCCAAAGAGAAAGCAGGTGTTGGAGGGGCCGGGGTATAAGGAGGTGGGAAGGAGGTTTAACAACATCTGCTAGGCAGGAAATGGCTGAGGAAAACATTCTCTCAACTATGTGGAAATGGGATTTTTACTAAGCATAAAGACATCTAAAATAGAAATGAATGAAGGAACCACACTCATAGATGAATACATTTTGTGTGAGTGTGTGTGTGTGTGTGTTTGTTGTGTACAGTCTGCCTTCGCTCTGATTTTCATTTCCAAATGATTGTGGGGGAATTCGAAACATTTGGCATTTGTACTTCCTCTGCTGAGTGACGCTGCTAAGGCTTCCATATTTCCTTGAAATAAATGTCCATCAGAGTGTCACTTAAGTACAATGAGTGTACTTTTTGTTATTTTGTAGATTGTTTTTTATTTTCTGCTGCTGTTTTTTTTGGAATATGTTGCTATTTTTATCCACATCGACAAAGACACACACACACACACGCTCGCACGAGCGCATACACGCCCATAGAGTTTACATATCCTGTCACGGATATTGGCTTTTCATAGTGTGTGTGTGTGTGTGTGTGTTAGCATGTGCCTCTTAAATGAACATCAGGGCACAAGTATGGCTTAGTTTTGCATTACAATCCCCTCTCATGATGACAATGAATTTGAGTACTGCATTAGGCAAATAATCGCAACATTTTAAATTATTCTGTATGTGTGAAAAATTTATATTTAGAATATTAAATTGAATATCAAAGTGAGGCAGTGTTTAAATATTTCATGTTGTTATGTAAATTCATATGCGTTGCTTTTACAAAAGAATGGTGGTAAGCTAATACAGACTCTATGGTCACGGAATTTTTTTGGAAATAAAAAAAATTTCGCACCAGAGGTGTAAATTTTATTGATCTTTGCCCTAACAGGCAAAAAAAAAAATTGAAAAATGAAGAATTCGGCAGATCCCGGCCAGGATTCGAACCTGGGCACACGGAGCAACAGCGAGATCCATTGCCGTTGTCTTATCGTTCGAAGCCATCAATACAACTTCCAACAGATGCACAAAATCATGTGTAGTACGGAAGAAGTATAATTTGTCACAGACAGAATGTCTGTCAATATACAAAAATACATGCCTTGGGAAAAGTATAGCTAATAGACAAGGTTGTCGAGCGTGGTTATTGTAGTAGATGCGTTTTGGCAATTAAATACGATTCAAATACAACATACCAATGCACGGCCCTTGATGCCATCACACCTAATACGGTTGAAAAGTCTTCTAACCGAAGACGTGTCGCCGCGGGTCTTAAATAGTTTAGCGGGTAACCCTTCGGCTCCTGCTGCCTTGTTGTTTTTCAGTCGGGTCATTGCTACTTGGATGTAATTCTGACTAGGAGGTAAACTTTCTATACCATCATCATTGATTGGTTCTGCGGTATGCTCTTTGCCGCCAACGTCGGACACCAGCAGTTGGGTAAAATATTCTATCCATATCCTTAGCGTGCTATAAGTGTCAGTTATCAGATTTCTTTCCTTGTCTCTGCAGGAGGATGTGCCTGCACCAGAGCCATCGGTTTGATGTTAAATTCTTTGGTAGAATTTCCAGACTTCATTCTGACTCCTGTACATCCCAATTCGCTCACACTCACGTGTTTGCATTTCCTTTTTCTTTCTGCGGAATAGACGTTTCTCTTCTCTACTTTTTTCCGGATACCTCTCCTTCATCTGACGCGTTGCTACTGATTGCAGGGTTGATCTATGTGCCGCCTTCTTGGCTTCAATAGCATCTCGAAACTCTTGGTCGCACCATGAGTTTCTTGGGGGAGGCTTTCGGTACCCAAGTACGGATTTCGCGGTATTTTCCATGGAGTGGGCAATTGTTTTCCACTGCGCCATTATATCATCGGAACAAGGAGTGCTTTCATCAAGCAGTTGGGTCAGTCGAGTGGAGTATGCCGTTGCCATCTGTTGTGTTTGCAGCTTTTCAATGTCCAGCTTCCATGCAGTGTCAGATCCTACTTTCCTCGCCATGTTCTAACAGGTGTGAATCTTTGCTGCAACAAGGTAATCATCCGAATCTATATTTGCTCCACGGATCGATCGTACAACTAACACGCTGGATGAATGCGTTCCATCTAGCACAACGTAATCAATTTGGTTCCTCGTGTTTTGATCGGGTGACAGCCATGTGGCTTTGTGAACATTTTTATGTTGAAATCTGGTGCTACTTACTACCATTTTGTTTGCCGCGGCGAAATCTATCACCCTTAACCCATTACTGGACGTTATCTCGTGGAGACTAAACTTTCCGACTGTTGGATCAAAAATGTCTTCCTTCCCTATCTTCGCCTTAAAATATCCCAAAACAATTTTAGTATCTTGGGAGGCAGCGGTCATATTCTCTCTCTAGGCCCTCGAAGAAAATATCCTTAGTCTGCTCGTCCTTGTCTTCCGTCGGGCCATGGTCACAAATAAGGATGATGTTGAAGAATTTGGCTTTTAACCGGATTGTGGCTATCCTCTCATCGACCGGAGCAAAGCTGGAGACAAGGTGTTTCAGTCTTCCACTGACCACAAATTCACAGGCAAATTCATGCCTCGTTTTAGTGACGCCATTCCCAGTCGATCCCACTTCCTGTAAGGCGGTAATATCTGCCTTGTACTTTTTTAATACATCCGCCAGCTCGTAGACTGCACCTTCTCTATAAAGAGTGTGTACATTCCAGGTGCAAATCTGCACTCCTTTTTTCGTTTGCGTGGGTCGTCAACGTTTGCAGGGGGTACCGTTTTATACCCTCCACCATAGGATGGGGGTATACTTATTTCGTCATTCTGTTTGTAACTCCTCGAAATATTCGTCTAAAACTCCATATTGTTTTAATCTTATTGTTCGACATGAAATTTCATGTCGTTCTAGCCATGTCCGGCCGTCTGTCCGTCCGTCTGTCCCTCCGTAAGGTCTGTCCGTCCGTCCGTCTGTCTGTCTGTCCGTCTGTCTGTCTGTCCGTCCGTCTGTCCGTCCATCTGTCCGTCTGTCCGTCCGTCCGTCTGTCCGTCCGTCTGTCCGTCCGTCTGTCCGTCCGTCTGTCCGTCCGTCTGTCCGTCCGTCTGTCCGTCCGTCTGTCCGTCCGTCTGTCCGTCCGTCTGTCCGTCCGTCTGTCCGTCCGTCTGTCCGTCCGTCTGTCCGTCCGTCTGTCCGTCCGTCTGTCCGTCCGTCTGTCCGTCCGTCTGTCCGTCCGTCTGTCCGTCCGTCTGTCCGTCTGTCTGTCAGTCCGTCTGTCCGTCCGTCTGTCCGTTCGTCTGTCCGTCTGTCCTTTCGATTTGGCTGAAATTTTGCATGAGGTGTTTCATTATGGCTACCAACAACTGTACTAAGTATGGTTCAAATCGGTCCATAACCTGATATAGCTGTAATATAAACCGATCTGGGATCTTGACTTCTTGAGCCTCTAGAGGGCGCAATACTTATTCGATTCGGCTTGAATTTAGCATGAGCTGTTTTTGTGTGACTTCCAACAACGAAGTTTGGTTCCAAATTACCTCAATCAATACCCGATTTGAATGTTAAAAAATAATTGAAATTCAAACTGAGTTAACAAGGTACATTTTTTGGTAGAATCCATGGTGGTGGGATTCCAAGCACGCGTTTACTTCTATATACGTTTGGGAGTTTTAAATGTGAAGCGGTCCCCAGACAAATGGACTCACATTTTAATGCCAGATTCGAACATTGAGCAACCTTCAAGTCCTATCTTTTACTTTGGTTTCCACTAAGGAATAGGGGCAAACTTCTCACCTATCAATGAGTGCAGTCCGATTCATGTTTAAGCTCAATGATAAGGGACCACGTTTTTATAGCCGAGTTCGAACGGCGTGCCGCAGTTCGACACCTCTTTGGAGAGAAGTTTTACATGTCATATTACCACACATATGTTGCCAGCATTAGGAGGGGATAGCCACCGCTGACAATTTTTTCTGATGGTCTCGCCATAATTCGAACCCAGGCGTTCAGCGTCATAGGCGGACATGCTAATGTCTGCACTACGGTGTTTGAATACAAATGGTGATAGAATTTTTTGCCATCAAATAAAAACATGGAAATAATTAATACGGAGGGAGTAAGAACATAGGGCCCCAGAGTACAGCTGTCAGTAAACTAATAAGTCTCGAACTAAAAACTCATCGACAACATCTTGTATGGGGTGATCTCTTAGAAAGTTTTGTATAGTTGAACAACTTCATTATCTACACCAAAACGAATTGTTGTTGTTATGTCATATAGACCCCTACAGGGTGGCTGATGAAAGCCGCTACCAAAAAAAAATGTAATAACTTTTTTTCTATTTAATAATAATAATTTAATAATTAATTTAATTAATTAATTAATTAATTTAATTAATAATAATTTAATAATTAATTTAATAATTTAATTTAACATGAATAAAAGAAAAATGTATTCCATACACCGAAAAAAAAATGTAGCAATATTCATCATTGTAGCAATATTCATCAGCCACCCTGTATATGAATGAAAAAAAGACTAGACAAAAAATTTACCATTTTTTTGCTCTGATAAGTAAACTGTGCACACACTTTTATAAGAATCTTTAAATTTTACTTATATAACTACAATATATGCATATAGAAATCTTATATTCTCAACTTGACACATTTGCGAACCTTTGTGGCTCTCTGAGTGTGTATTTTTCACTAAATTTAAAATTTTATTTTCCACAAATCCATCACAAGCCTTACACTGACTCCTTAGATGCTTGGTAACAGACAAAGGCTAAGACGAAGATGACGGCGACCGTGTCTATTTCAGTGATTTGTGTATTTTGTCATTTTGGCATATCGTTGACATTTATTAAAAATGAACACGTTGCATGCAACATTTCATTTGCCTAAGGTTTTGCGACAATATCGCATGCCAAATATGTTGGTGTGTGTGTGTGTGTGTGCGAACGTTAGTGGTATGCCTTTATACTTTAGGCTTGGGTTACAGCAAACATTTTTCATGAAATCTTAATGCGCGTGAATCTCGAAAATGAAGAAAAACCACACAATATTAATATACTTGTAAAATTATATGGGTAGACAAATCTTTTTGGCTCTTGTACATATTTTAAGATACACTCAGTCATACACACACACACATATACTCATTTGCATACACACACACACACACATATTCAAATTTGTGTCCCTATTATTTTGTTTGGGCCATTTTTCTTCTTATTTTTCTGTTTGTTTGGTCGTTTGTTAAGAGACTGCGATTTACCACGATTCTTGTTGACGTCGCTAATCCTTGAGTTGCTGCTCCAACAACATGTCCCTTTAGTGTCTCTGTCAGCACAAAACCTTCTTTCGCTGCATCTATAGATGATGGTAGTCAAGCTTTATACATTTCGGGCAACGGCTTTGTTAATAAAAAAACACGTGTTTTCCATTCGAAAATGGAGCAAATTAAAAACTCAAACCTTTCTTGGCATGTCAAGACACATAGTAACCACCAGCCACTGTGCTATCTTTCTGCCAACAGCATCTCAAGCCTCCATATATAGTATGTAAATATCACTGTCTATCTTTTTGGGTTTCATGGAAGTGATGCTGATACGATTTGCTTGCCTTCAACTTGTTACACTTCATATCACACAAAATTTCAGCCAAAATGCCAAAAACAGTTTTCGTTGCCCCAACACGCTGACACACATATATATGAAATATGACACAATAGTTGATTAAAGGTCTTTAATTTCATACAGCAGCTATTCTTTACTTGAAATAAATAATCGTAGAATGATATTTAAAACCCTTTTGGTGCAATCTATTCGTATGAAATTGTTTCAATATAACACTGCCAATGTCTATCCATGGGTGCGTATGTTGTATGGCAATGTGCTATTTTTAGCAGTTATACGCAACCATGGCTGATGCAAAATGTTTGAGCACAAAATCCAATTATCTTTGCTTGCCGGTTTATTTGTTAATGTGTTTCTTATAGACCCAAACAAGTTAAAGCATGCTAAGTTCGGCCGGGCCGAATCTTATATACCCTCCACCATGGATCGCATTTGTCGGGATCTTTTCCCGGCATCTCTTCTTGGGCACAAAAAGGATATAAGAAAATATTTGCTCTGCTATTAGAGCGATATCAAGATATGGTCCGGTTTGGACCACAATTAAATTATATGTTGGAGACCTGTGTAAAATGTCAGCCAATTCGAATAACAATTGCGACCTTTGTGGTTTCAAGAAGTAGAATTGAGAGAACGATTTATATGGGAGCTGTATCAGGCTATAGACCGATTCAGACCATAATAAACGCGTATGTTGATGGTCATGAGAGGATTCATCGTTCAAAATTTCAGGCAAATCAAAATCCTCTAGAGGCTCAAGAAGTCAAGATCGCAGATCGGTTTATATGAAAGCTATATCAGGTTATGGACTGACTCAGACCATACTTGGCACAGTTGTTGCAAGTAAGAATAAAATACGTTTTGCCAAATCGGATAGGAATTGCTTCCTGTAGAGGCTCAAGAAGTCAAGACCCAAGATCGGCTTAAATGAAAGCTATATCAGTTTATGGACCGATTTGAACCTTACTAGGCATAGTTTTTGGATATCATAACAAAACACGCCGTGCAAAAATTCATTCAAATCCGATAGGAATTGCGCCCTCTAGAGGCTCACGAAGTCAAGTTCCCAGATCTGTTTATATGACAGCTAGATCAGGTTATGAACCGATTTGAATCATACTTTGCACAGTTGTTGGATATCATAAAAAAATACTTCGTGCAAAAATTCGTTCAAATCGGATAAAAATTGCACACTATAGAGGCTCAAGAAGTCAAGACCCAAAATCGGTTAATATGACAGCTATATCAGTTTATGTGCCGATTTGAGCCATACTTGTCACAGTTGTTGGATATCATAACAAAACACGTCGTGGCAAATTTCATTCCAATCGGATAAGCATTGCGCACTCTAGAGGCTCAAGAAGTCAAGACCCAAGATCGGTTTATATGGCAGCTATATCAGGTTATAGACCGATTTGAACCATACTTGGCACAGTTGTTGGATATCATAACAAAACACGTCGTGCAAAATTTCATTCCAAGCGGATAAGAATTGCGCACTCAAGAGGCTCAAGAAAATCAAGATTCAAGATCGGTTTAAATGGCAGATATATCAAAACATGGACCGATATGATCCATTTACAATTCCAACTGACCTACACTAATAAGAAGTATTTTTGCAAAATTTCAAGCGTCTAGCTTTACTCCTTCGGAAGTTGGCGTGCTTTCGACAGACAGACGGACGGACAGACGGACGGACATGGCTAGATCGATATAAAATGTCGTGAAGATCATACTTTATGGGATCTCAAGCGAATATTTCGAGTAGTTACAAACAGAATGACGATATAAGTATACCCCCCATTCTATGGTGAAGGGTATAAAGCGGCTGAACCTATTTCTTTGAAATTTTCACAGATGCTGCATAATGATGGCGTGGTGAAAATGGGGCACTACATTTTGTGATATCTGAAGGGGGCGGACTCTCCCCGTTTCCCTAATTTTCAGAAACGCCAGATCTTGGATATGAGTGGTGCGATTTAAGCAAAAATTTGTGTGCTCTCTAACAGTAACTCAAAAACAGAAATTTGGTATCCAAATTTCGGATGGAGTACCTAGGGGGGACCGCCCCACCCCCCATTCCAATCAAATATATAAATCGACCAATTACGACATTATGGGATTCAAATGAAAGGTTTTTAAGATTAGGAAACGAATCTAATATCCAATTCTCGGATCAAGTGATTGGGGGACCACCCACCTCAACCCCCAAAAAACATCCCTAAATCGGACATATTTACCGACCATGGCAATATGGGACTCAAATGAAAGGTCTTTAAGAGTAAACCACGAAACTGATATCAATATTCGAGAATTTTGTCTATGGGGCCATCCCACCCCTATAAGACCACCCAAATAGGAAGTATTTGCTGACCATTGCAATATGGGGCTCTAATAAGAGGTATTTTAGTATTGACCACTAATCTGATTTATATTTTCAAGGCCTTGTCACTGAGTAGCCACCCCATCCTCAAAACGCCACCCAAACTGGTCATGTTTGTCGACTATGGAAATATGGGGCTCAAATGAAAGGTATTTGGAATTATACCACGAATCTGTTATCAACATTCGGGACCAACTGTCTAGTCGAAGTCCCACCATCACAACAACCCCCAAATAGGACGTATTTGCTCACCAAGACAATTTGGGCCTTCAGGACGGTGGAGCTCGATAGTGATAGTTTTAAGGGCCCATACCCCAAACCTATCATATTTACTGACTTTTGCAATAAGGGGTTTAAACGAATTTGATATCCAATTTCGAGGCCAATGGCAATATAGAGTTCAAATAAATGACATATAGATATATGAGAATAGAGTACTATGGTGCTATATTTTCAGGGCTTAGTGTTTGTCAATCGTGGTCTTCCCCTCCTAATGCTGGCAACATTTGTTTGGTACTTTCTTTTTCTTTAATTGGCTTTGACAGAATATTTGTTCCACTAGCCGAACATAGAATAGCGTTCCAAGCGCCTCGATCTTCAGCGCTCATTCTAAAATCTGTGACACCAAGTTTCGAGGTGTCTCCCACCACTTGATCTTTCCATCGGGCTTTTGATCTTTCAGGTTTGCGTGTACCACCGTGTTTGCCTTCAAAAGATATCTTTGCTGGAGCTTTTTCCTCCAGTCTGACAACATGACCTAGCCAACGCAGCCGTTGTATTTTGTTGCGTGTAACAATGCTATCGTCGTCATACAGCTCGTACAGCTCGTGGTTCATACGTCGCCTATATTCTCCATTAACGCAAACTGGTCCATATATTTTACGAAGAATCTTTCTCTCAAACACTCCAAGTACTGCCTCATCTGCTTTCACAAGTATCCGTGCCTCAGAACCATACAACAACACAGGTAGTATCAGTGTCTTGTATAGTGTAGTCTTCGTCTGTCGAGAGGTGGCCTTGTTTCTAAACTGCTTACTTAGTCCAAAGTAGCATCTGTTTGCCAGTATTATTCTTTGCTTTATCTCAAAACTGGTGTCATTCGTTTCGGTTACGGCGATGCCGAAGTAGATAAAGTTACTGACTGTCTCAAAGTTGTGGTTCCCAACTTTCTCCATTTTCTTTATCTGCTCGGTTGTGCAAGGCTTTTGGGGAGTTGAAACCATCCATTTCGTCTTATTTCCATTTACTGCCAGACACATTTTCACTGACTCTCTTTCGATTCTTTCAAAGGCTGCAGCTGCTACTACTTCCGGTGACCGACCTATGATATCGATATCGTCGGCATAGGCGAGTAGCATGTGTTCTCTTGTGATTAGTGTGCCATATCTATTCACATCTGCATCTCGTATAATCTTTTCCAGCAGAATAGTAAAGAGATCCTTGTCTGAAACCTCGTTTGGTATTAAATGGTTCGGAGAGATTTTTTCCTATTCTTACTGAGGTACGAGTATCATCAAGTGTCATCCTGCCGAGTCTTATTAAGTTTGCAGGAATACCAAACTCGGACATGGCTTGAAATACCTTTGTACTTAGAGGAGTATCGAAGGCGGCTTTGTAGTCAACAAAGAGATGGTAGGTGTTGATTTGTCCTTCTCGGGTCTTTTCCAGGATTTGGCGCAGTGTGAATATCTGGTCCAGGGTGGATTTACCTGGTCCAAAGCCGCATTGATAGGGCCCAATTATCTCACTGACTTTAGGTTTTAATCTTTCACACAGTACGCTCGAGAGTATCTTGTATGTGATGGAATGGAAACTTATTCCTCTGTAGTTGGCGCATTCCGTCTTGCAACGGGTATGCTTTCTTCTAGCAGATAAGCTGATGCATACGCCTTATCAGCGTGTCGCCTCCGGCCTAAAATAGTTTAGCGGGTAACCCGTCGGCTCCTGCTGCCTTGTTGTTCTTTAGTCGGATCATTGCTACTTGGACCTCATACTGCCTAGGAGGTAAACATTCTATACCATCATCGGGGATTGGTTCTGCGTTATACTCTTCGCCGCTATCATCGGTATTACCATGTAGTATTTCGACTTAGTGGTAAACGTAATTTATATAATTAATATTCAGTATATATTTTGAAAGCTATTCATCTACCTAAATTTCTTATAAATTTTCTTTTTTTTCTTTTCAGGTGAGTTTTCCCTCTTACTCAGCTACCATTGCATCTGCCCTTATTGTATCTAGTTTAGAAACATACTTAGTGAGTGTTTTTTATTTAATAAAGTAAAATGAATATTTTTCCAGTTTGCCATTAGTTCACCCTTCATGGTTGCGAAGAATTTTTGGTTTTCTATTTAGCAAAAAAACTAGAGCCAAATTTTATTTGGGCAATTTTAATCGCTTCTACATTTTGTAATTAGAAGTTTGTGTTTTTTTTTGGTTTGTAAACTAGAGCTGGTTTATTACTACACATCATGTTCATTACGCAAGTTTGCATTCATTTACTGTATTTCTACTACTCCAATTAAATCAACCTACATTCTATAAATAAATATCTGTAAGTTTGTGCCAGCAAAAGGTTTTTAAAAGAAGGGATTTAGTTTTTTCTAACCGGCATTAAAACCTTTCTAAATTAGAAGGCTTAATGTAACTTTAAGGAAATTTGTATTGCCCTTTTGACCTTTTTTCCCTTTTTCTAATTAGAAGACTTCGAAACATGTTTAAGACCAGATTCTATGTTTAAAGTAAAAATAATTTATAACTTTAATTAAATAATCTATCCCTCTTTGTTTCCTCTCGCTCATTCTCTGCTCCTGTATACAAAGTTCAAAAGGCCATAAATAAACGGCAACATTATTGTAGGCCACTTTTCCATTCCAAGAACTGAACGCCAAATGTTCAAAACCCACTCTGAGTGAGACATGAAAACACCATAAATCTCTAGCAGAAGAAAAAAAATTAACATTGATGGGAAAATTTAAAGCGGATATCTTAACTAAATATAGCCATAGGTTTCCAAGAGGAGAAGGAGCAAGCTGCAAACCATGCTTGATGAACTTTGTACCAATGCAAAATTTTTGTTGGCCATTAACATGAAATGGCGTTAACTTCGGCGGTGTAGTATGTTACAGGTGAAATAAACGTAAGATTCTGGCAATATATCTGAATAAGTAGAACTATGCAATCCCATGGCAGCCGGTTGTATGTACCGGATCCACCCGATGGAGTTCTTCATGGGCAAGAGCTGCCGCCTCAGTATATAACACACTGCTACAACAACAACAACAACTAGAACTATGAACTTTGGCCGTGTAACATATTGGGTGAATAGTACGTAGGTTAGGTTAGGTTAGGTTGAAAAGAGGGTGCAGATATTAATCCGCCCCATGCCGCTATGGACATACACCTAAGCCAGTAATCGGCTTGTTGTGCGCTCTAAAAACTAAAAAGTAACCTCGAAAAAGAAAAATTTAAGTTAGGAATTCCGTGCTACTTACAAAATTCTGAATTGTTTTCCAAACCACTCCCCTAAGTTGGCTCTGTCCCCACCTTAGTGCCGGTATCTGTTAGCCGCGAAAGCCGGACAATGACATGGGAAATGCTCCAACGTCTCTTCATTTTCCCCACATGCCCTATACACGCCACCACTTGCCGCACCGATTTTACATAAGTGAGCTCGTAGTCCTATGTGTCCCGTTATGATACCAATAGCTATGCTGACCTTCTTCTTGCTTCCTTTCCATAATAGCCTCGTCTTCTCACGATCTGGATCCCCCCATTGGATTTTCGCCGTCCTACCGACCATTTCGGTGTTCCACAGGGTTGCATGCGCATGCGTCGCCCACTTCCTTAACTCGGACCGCGTCGACCCCAAAAGGCTTCGGGTTAACCAAGTTACTGACGGCAGTCCTCCGGCCTTCACCGCCAAACCGTCTGCTCTTTCATCCCCCCTTACTCCGTTGTGGCCGGGCACCCAAACAATGCAGATTTTGCCATCCTCAGAGTAGGTGTTAATCTCCTTCTTACACTGTAAGACTGTTCGTGACCTTACGTCCTCGTTGTTGTTGCCCTTATGGCAATTTTACTGCCAGTAAAGATGTTCACAGTCGACGTCCTTGCGTTAGCACCACACTACTTCACGCATTCCGTGATCGCCCGGATCTCCGCCTGCAGAACCGTATTATGGTCAGGCAGTCTAAAACAGATGTCAGTCCCTGGGTTTCAATGTAAACCCCCACCCCCACTCTGTCCTCTAGCTTTGATCCATCCGTGTAACATGATCTTCCAGATAACAATAATAGGGTTCCGTTAATCCAAGACTGTGCCGATGGCAGCAGTGTCTCGCACTCGTATTCAAGGTTCATCTCAGATACCCGATCGGAAACCTTTTTCCATCCTTCCAGGTTTCCTATCGTCGCCTTGACGATATGAGCTGCTCCCATCCTCAATCCATTCTCCCATCGCCTTAAGTCTCATAGCCGTAGTGGCTGCCTCACACTTAATCTGTATGTCAATGGATCGGATGGCTAGAATAGTCTCCAGTGCCCAAGTGGGCGTGGTCTTCATCGCTCCGTCTATGCCAAGACATCAAGTTCTCTGAACCTGTTGTATGTTCCTTATGTTGCACTTTTACTCTATAGCAGTCCACCAATCTACTGAGGCCTAAGTAAGTTTTGGTCTAATCACGCTCCTGTAGAGCCACTGGATTATCCTAGGATTCAGACATCATTTCGAGCCCACGGCCCGTCTACATAGTGCCCAACACCTGTGAGCCTTGTCAGTACGCTCCTGAATGTGACACTTCCAATTCAGTTTCCTGTCCAAGATCACACCTAAGTATTTGACCTTGTCAAATATCGAAATCGTCTTATTGAGGAAACGTGTTGCGTTAAATTCGCCCACCTTCGTCTTCCGCGTGAAAAGGCATATTTCAGTCTTCTCTGGGTTAACATTGAGACCTCTGAGTCTAGCCCAGTCATATGCCATATGCAAGACCCTTTCGGCCCTTCTGCATAGCTCGTTCGGATCCTTACCCCTTAGAAGTACTATAACATCGTCTGAGTAGGAGACGGGTTCAAATCCCTCCTCAGTCAGCATCCGTAATAGGTCATTTATGGTGGTCACCCATAGGAGTGGCAATAAATAGCCCCTTGGGGCGAGCCCTGTAAGTAAGATTTTAGCAGTATATCTCAATGACCTGAGCTATGCAGGGTAGGTAACGTTAGGTTAAAAGGGAAGTCTGTCATCCGACTCACTAAATCATTTTCGTGATACCATATGAACAGGAAAAGGAAGATGCCTTCTAGTTCCTACCACTTAACTATCCAGATCGCTTTAGTTTACGTTAGCTTAAATGGGTTTGCCCACCATAGTTTAGTTCACTCGGAGGACAGTTTGACCCATTGTGATACCTTAGAAAGAAAGAAGAGAGAAAGAAGATGTGAGACCTCGCACCACATCCAGAGGTTAGACACGAATATAACAAACAGGAGAAGTGGAGAAGCAGAGCGGGGGTGAAACGCCCATCCCTCACGCAAGCACGTATGTGCTTTCGCCGGAGTTTATGGCATCCTCATCCCGTCCACAAATCTCAGGAGACCTCCCAAAGGTACGTTCGCAAGACCACCCAAATGCAAATTTTGCCCATGAACATTCCACTAAATAACAGAGGCAAACTTCTCACATATCAATGAATGCAGCCCGATTCAATTTTAAACTCAATGATTAGGGCCTCCTTTTTATAGCTGAGTCCGAACGGCGTGCCGCAGAGCGACACCTCTTTGGAGAGAAGTTTTACATGGCACAGTACATCACAAATGTTGCCAGCATTAAAAGGGGAAAACCACCGCTGAACATTTTTTTCTGATGGTTTTGCCAGGTTTCGAACCCAGGCGTTTAGCGTCATAGGCGAACATGCTAACCACTGCGCTACGGTGGACGTGCTAACCTCCAACGGACAACGTGGCGCCAGAAGACGTTGTCACTGGTATGCATTCGTCGATGGCTATTAGGAAAATTGTGTCTGAGCTGAAAATCGCTTGGGCGATAAGAAGTTTCGACTCCTTTAAGTCGCCAGACCCTGATGATGTATCAACGATTGAATTACAAGCTGTGTCTGATAGACTAGTTCCCTGGCTTAAGGAGATATACTCTGCTTGTAGCAGAATGTCACATATACCTGTGGGATGGAGGGACACGAAGGTCATCTTCATTCTGAAAGCTGGAAAACCCTACCACACGAAGGCGACAGATTTTCTTCCTGTTAGTCTGTCATCCTTTATGTTGAAGACCCTTGAGTGGTTGATAGAAACAAATCTTAGGGCAAAGATCCCTGGAGATCGCCTGTCGTATGCATATAGTAAAGCCAAATACACTGAAACAGCCCTTCACGACATAGTCGGCTACACAGAGGGTTCTGTCGCTGTCAAGGAAAATATAATGGTAGCATTTCTTAACATTGAGACGCATACAATAATGTAAGACCGACATCAATCAAGAAGAAGTTGGAGTTTCTGGGCATTACCTTTACCGTAAGAAAGTTTATTAATAACTTACTTACTAAAAGATGCATTACGACAGGCTTGGGATCTGTGGATCTAAAAAATGGGTCAGCGGAGGAATACCTCAAGGAGGTGTACTGTCTCCTCTACTTTGGAATATAGCCATTAACAATATATTATTGTCTCCGAAAGAAAAAGGTGTAAAAGTGATCGCGTATGATCGCTGATGACGTGGCAATTGCGGTTAGGGGAAAGTTTACCAGCACTCTAAGAGATATACTTCAGGAAGCTCTATGTACAACAGCGAAGTAGGCTACCGAAAGTGGTCTAGTTGTAAATCCGTGCAAGACAGAAGTAGTTCTTGTCAGCAGGAGATACAAGTTGCCTACAGGGGCACCTGTTTCCTTGGGAAGAGAGAATGTTCCATTTACAGAAAGCTCAAAATAACGGGGTGTTTTGCTGGACAAGAAATTGAACTTCAAATCCAACATTTTGGAAAGGGCAAGAAAGGTAACTCTTGCCCTATACAACTGCAAGAGAGCCATTGGCAAAAGTTGGGGGTTTAGACCACGTGTCATGCATTGGGAATATACTGCAGTTGCCAGATCTATAACGCTATTTGGTGTTTTGGTCAGGTGGACGGTGCTTCAAAAGTCCACCAACTGCTCAATACTTAACCGGATCCAAAGGATGGCTTGTTTGTGCATCACAGCCTCGCTGAGGACGATACCATCTGATGCACTGAATTTAATGCTACATCTTATGCCTCTGGACATTGTGGCTACCCAAATTGTAGGGACCATTGCGATGAGGTTAAGGGAGCTTTCTCTTTGGTCATTGGCGGCTACGGACACTATGCTATCATTGATACAATATCCGATGTTCCAGGCAGTGTGGGTTACACCCTACCTGAGTCGCTTTTCGATAAAAAAAGTGGCTACGGACACTGTACTATCCTTGATACAATATCCGATGTTCCAGGCAGTGTGGGTTACATCCTACCTGAGCCGCTTTTTGATAAAAAAAAGTACTGTATCACTATTCCTGATAGAACCGATTGGAACCATCCAATCCCTGTTAATAGAAGTTACATAGACTTCTGTACATATGGTTCCAAGCTAAACTACCAGGTGGGCTTTGGGGATCTAGAACTGGTCATGTCGAAAAGGTTAACCGACCACTGCAGTGTGTATCAAGCGGAGATCCTTGCAATTAAGAAAGTGGTGGAATGGCTAAGATATAATGTCATAACGATGATTGGCATAAATATCTTCTCAGACAGCCAGGCAGCCATTAAGTCCCTGAAGAACGTATTACTGAACACAAAAACCACCCTCGACTGTGGCAGATCTCTCAACGTGATGGCTGAATAGCTCAAAATTCACCTGTTCTGGGTGCCGGGCCACAGAGATATCCCTGGGAATTGTAAAGAGGAGGAGCTTGCGAGACTAGGAACTACCCTACACATTCTAAGGATACTGGAATCTGTGGGTATTCCTCTAGCTAAATGTAAGCTAAGTTTTCAGGACCAGGCCCGAAGTTCAACGAATGATAGATAGTCACATAGAGAGGGCTGTGAGCTTTCCAAAACAATGGCCTCATAGAACTCGAAGAGATCTACCGCTTTGCTGCCAATGGCTAGAATAGACATTTCTGCCATTGTGTCCGTCATAACAGGTCATTGTCTAATCGGAAAACATGCTGACAGACTGTAGGTTGTCAGCAACAACTTTTGCAGAAGCTGTGAGGACTATAGAACACTTTCTGTGTGCGTGCCCCGCACTGACATTCAGAAGGAGTTCCACGTTAGGTTCTCATTTCTTTGAGAACCTGTCTGATTTAGCGGATGTAAACATTCGCAAGTTATTGGATTTTTTAACCCATCTGGATGTTTCAACGGTAGGAACTAGAAGGCCTCTTCCTTCTTCTGTTCCTGTGGCATCACAATGGACGAAAACGTCTGAGTGAATCTGATGACAGACTGCCACTTAAATCTAACCCAACCTAAGTCATAATTATTGCACGACTGGACTGAAATTCGTTGAATATTCCGTTTTGATTTATCGTGAAATTTCCCATATATTAGAGAAAATACAAACATGTTTGTTGTATATGGCTTCCATTTCACTATCAATCTCCAATGTACTTCCTTATGTCGGCAGACATCAATTTGCCTTCCGTTTCCTATTACCATCAAAAACCCATGGAGACCTATGCACATGTTTTAATGCCGCAAACATGAGATGCTGTTACGTTCTTCAAATAGGCTTAACGGAATTGATGGCGGCATATAGACGTCTCCACCTTCAGCGCCCACACCCCCACCCCCACCACCAACTCCTTAAACATCTCGCATTTCATCATAACAAATAGAGCGCAAAAATTAAGAAGACATTGAAATATATTAACCACATAATGGTTGTATTCCATAGACTGAGGCAAATGCTTTCTTTGTCTTTCGTAATTGATGGAGACAGGGTTGCCATAACAAAAAAAATGTAGTATTTCGAAGAATAGTAAAATTGTTGGATTGTTTTTTTTTTCTGGAAATTTAGCGGAAATTTTATTTTCTCCGAAGTCCATTGGTCAAGAGTTCTCCGCTTTGTATCTGGAAGGAATTTTAGTTCTTTAAAAAGTTTGCAGACATGGTCCAAAACTTTCTTAAGATCTAGACAATGACCTGTCATGACAGACACAATGATTGAGAAGTCTGTTCTAACCAATGGCAGCAAAGAAGAAGACCTCTTCAAGTCTAGATTAGGCCACATAGTTTTAAAATGCCCTCAGCCCCCTCTTTGTGACCATATATATTCGTTGTCCTTCAGGCCTGGTCCTGAAAACTTAGCTTACATGACGCTAGAGGCATACCCAGAGATTCCAGTATCGCTGGAATGTGTAGGATAGTTCCTAGCCTCGCAAGTTCATCCGCTTTACAATTCCCTGGGATATCTCTGTGGCCGGGCACCCAGAACAGGTGGATTTTGAACTGTTTAGCCATCTCGTTGAGAGATCTGCGACAGTCGAGGTTGGTTTTTGTGTTCAGCAATACGTTCTCCAGGGATTTAGTGGCTGCCTGGCAGTCTGAGAAGATATTTATGGCAATCGTCGTAATGACATTGTATCTAAGCCATTCCATCACTTGCTTATTTGCAAGGATCTCCGCTTGATACTCACTGCAGTGGTT
This sequence comes from Stomoxys calcitrans, assembly GCF_963082655.1. Taxonomy (NCBI): domain Eukaryota; kingdom Metazoa; phylum Arthropoda; class Insecta; order Diptera; family Muscidae; genus Stomoxys; species Stomoxys calcitrans. Next base: position 100,086,009 of record NC_081556.1, on the reverse strand, counting down.
GGGTAACCTTTTCGATATGTCCAGTTCTAGATCTAAGGAGTACACCCCAAAGCCCACCTGGTCTTTTAGTTTAAAACCATCCGTATAGAAGTCTATGTAAATTCTGTTACCAGGGATATCGTAGTTCCAATCGGTTCTATCAGGAGTAGTGGCACAGTAATTTTGTTTGAAAAAGCGGCTCAGGTGGGGTGTAATCCACAATGCCTGAAACATCGGATATTGTATCAAGGATAAAACAATGTCCGTTGCCGCCACATGACCAATGAGACAGCTCCCTTAACCTCACGGCAGTGGTCGCTGCAATTTGGGTAGCCACAATGTCCAGAGGCCTAAGATGTAGCATTAAATTCAGTGCATCAGATGATGTCGTCCTCAGTGCGGCTGTGATGCACAAACAAACCACCGTTTGGATCCGGTTAAGTATTGAGCAGTAGGTGGACTTTTGAAGTGCCGTCCACCATACCACAACACCATAAAGCATTATAGGTCTGACAACTGCAATATATACCCAATGCATGACACACGGTCTAAACCCCCAACTTTTGCCAATGTCTCTTTTGCAGGTGTATAGGTCAAGAGTGGCCTTTCTTGCACATTCCAAAATGTTGGATTTGAAGTTCAATTTCCTGTCAAACAAAACACCCACTTATTTTGCGTTTTCTGCAAATGGAACATTCTCTCCTCCCAAGGAGACAGGTGCCCCTGTAGGCAACTTGTATCTCCTGCTGACAAGAACTACTTCTGTCTTGCACGAATTTATACCTAGACCACTTTCGGTAGCGCACTTCGCTGTTGCACGTAGAGCTTCCTGAGCAATTGGGTTGCCCAAAAAGAAATTGCGGATTTTTAAAAAAAAAAAAAGGAAATAAATGCATTTTTAATAAAACTTAGAATGAACTTTAATCAAATATACTTTTTTTACACTTTTTTCTAAAGCAAGCTAAAAGTAACAGCTGATAACTGACAGAAAAAAGAATGCAATTACAGATTCACAAGCTGTGAAAAAATTTGTCAACGCCGACTATATGAAAAATCCGCAATTACTTTTTGGGCAACCCATTATATCTCTTAGAGTGCTGGTAAACTTTCCCCTAACCGCAATTGCCACGTCATCAGTATGCGCGGCCACTTTTACATTTTTTCTTTCAGAGAAAATAATATATGGTTAATGGCTATATTCCAAAGTAGAGGAGACAGTACACCTTCTTGAGCAGTTCCTCTGCTGACCCATCTATTTAGACCCACAGATCCCAAGCCTGTCGTAATGCATCTTTTAGTTAGTAAGTTATTACTATACTTTATTACGGTAGAGTTGATGGCTAGAAACTCCAAGTCCTTCATGATTAACGTCGGTTTTACATTATTGAAAGGATCTTCAATGTCAAGAAATGCTATCATTGTATATTCCTTGACAGCGAGAGAACCCTCTATATAGCCGACTAGGTCGTGAAGGGCTGTTTCAGTGTATTTGCCTTTACTATATGCATGCTGCTGCCGCGACGGATGATCTCTAGGAATGTTTGCCCTAAGGTATGTTTCTATCGACCTCTTAAGAGTCATCAGCATAAAGGATGACATACTAATAGGACGAAAATCTTTTGCCTTCGTGTGGTAGGGTTTTCCAAGGGTTAATAAGCTGGAGTTCTGAGATAAGCCCGAAAAATTAAAAGTCAAAGCCATTAGTCATTAAGCAAACTACTTGTGCTGGAACTGTTAAGAAAAGGGACACAGTTTTATTGAATGCCCTTCAACAAGATGAAATCTTCTATGGGTGTAGCATGGAGAGCTTAGTAATGCTGAATTGCATCAGTTGTAGGGGAAATGCTCCCGAACTACATGAAACCCCAAAAGGAGCCCATCTTCTCAACCAACTCCAAGATTTAGAGCGTACCCCCAAAATTGGATATCAATTCTTTATCTATTCTCAAATACCCCTATTGCCATAATGGGTTAAATAACCTATTCGACGTATTTGCAGGAGGAAAAGAGCCACCTTGACTTGAACGCAAATGTTACCGTCATCTTTTTAATCTGCTCCCAAATATCTTTAATTTGATTCCTATATAGCCATGGTCGGCTGATATGCCCATTTGGGGGTTAGGCGACCTCCCATTACTTGGGCCTAATTTTGCATGCCATATTTGTAATCTACTGCCGGATACTTTTCATTTGAGTCCCATATTGTTAGGGACGTCGAATATTTCTGTTTATAGGAGTTTTTGGGTTGGGACGGCCCACTACATTTAGACCCAAATTTTAATATGATATTCACTTTCTAGTCTCCAATTCCCTTCATTTGGTACCTATATTGACCCATCAGTCTTCTTTTGGTTTTTTGTGGCGTTTTTGTGTAAGGGGGAGGGTCCGATATCTAAAAATTATATAACCCATATGTTTCCTTTTTTTGATTCTACTGACCAAGCAAAGAAACCGAGTCTCATATAGTCATGATGGGTCATATTCCCATTTGGTGAGTTTTTAGGGGGTGGGATAATCTACCCCCGGATACCTTTCATTTAAGTCCCATATTGATATGGACAACCAATTTGTCTGTTTTTAAACATTTTGGGGTCAGGGCGACTTCCTGGGTACTTGGACACAATTTTTAATACTATATTCGTATTCTACCCTTCAATACCTTTCGTTCGATATCCATATTGTCTTTATCGGTTAACTTGTGATTTTGGGTGGTATTTTTGGGGTAACGGGGAGGGTCCGCCCCTCCATATCCGATATCAACAAATTATAAAGCACATTTCTTCTTCCTGATCATATTTGTAATCTACTCCCGAATACCTTTCATTTGAATCCCATATTGTCATGATCATCAAATAAACCTCTTTTAAGGGGTTTTGGGTCTGGGGCGGCCCCCCAGGTACTTGGACCCAACTTTTATTATGAAATTCGTACTCTACTCTTGAATACCTTTGATTTGAGTCCCATATTTGTCCCGATCGGTCCACTTTTATTTTCGGGTAGTACTTTTGGAGTAAGGGGGAGGGTCCGCCCCCCTTCCGATATCAAAAAATGAGGACCAACTATGAGGCTATTCTTCCCTACAGAAGCCGCTTCAAACAGTGACTTAAGGTTTGAAGACGGCATCTCTGAATCGTTTGCCATATATAGGGAAGTCAGGCAGTAATAAGACTTGTTTATTTCAAGGTTGGCTACTACTAAATCTTCAGTGCTTAGCGACGGAAGAAGAATAACATTTAGACCATTCTTTGCAAGAATAAAAGCTCCGTGTCTCCCATTCCTCGTACCCGTGAGAAGTTTAAATGCAGGAATTCTTAGTCCACGAATCATTCCTCCACACACCCATGGTTCTTGGATAAGAACCACGTCAAATCTCCCTGCGATCTGGAGGACCTTTAGTGCCGCCGAAGCGGCCTTACAATGGTGGAGATTTATTTGTAGAAACCGGACCATAGTCAGGATTCAGAACTTTCAGCACTGTTGTGTTAGCCAACAATGCAGTAACTGAAACATGGTTTTTGATGGATGGTTTCAAAAGAAATTCCCCTTTCTTTTTAGGTTATCTCAAGAGGTTATCTTTCAAAACTTTAATGCAAGTGTTTTCTGTTTTAACCTTCTCCTCATAATCCATTTAAATTTTTCTGTAATTGTTTCTCTTTTCCGCAGTTTGATATGTTATATGGAATGGAAACCCTGATCACTAACCACCCTAACATTCAATGTCGGGCATCTTGAAAATCTTCCTTTATGCCATCATTATTTCATCGCCGGCTGCTGCTGCTGCCATTGTTGGCGTTGTTAAACGCATAGCGAATTTTCGCCATCGCAGCCATTCATTTTTCAAAATGCGTGCCATTCAGCACCGCATTCGTACATATCAGCACCGGGAGCTGATTGATTGAATATTTAATGGGGATGGTAACATGACGGGCCGGAAAAACTGTTTTGAAAAATGCGTAACGAAATTGCGTCAGTTCAGAGTGCTTGTAAATGTTTATTAAAATGTACATACAACATTTATGCAAGCGTGTAAGCGAATTCACACTTCTTCCCCTGATGATGGGCAGCACCTCTCTCCTCTGCTGGGATATTTTCATTCCCTTCCCCATCGAGTTTAATGCTGACGTGATGGAGGGGAGGACAGAGGATTTTGTTTTTTTTTTATTATTATTTTGCTGCTTGGCCAAATTAATGCTCGTCAAGAGTAATGACGAAAGAAAAATCCTTGTTTCAAGAGTTGGATATCATGTTTATGAAGTGCCGGAAAATGTTCACATGCGTTTTTTTCTTGGTGTGTTGTTGCCATTGTTGTTGTTATGGCTTTTATATGCTCTTCTTTTGTTACAGCGGATGTGGTTGATGATGATAATCAACAAGTTGAAACTTTTCATCTCTACCAAAGGACTCTTTGGGGAGGATTTAAATCAAAGGAATTCGTTGCGCTCTATCAAGCAAGCGTTTATTTTGCTGTTACATCATTTGTCCATTCTAAGTATTTGCAATAACTGTTTATTATGTTCAGATTTTAGGCCGAAGACAATGTATATTTCATGAGACTCTTGGGAGTCTGAACAATATAAGTAATTTGGCAGTCATGTGGTCCAAGAATTTGTGTTTGTATGAAAATATGTAAATTGGGGCTCAATTCGGCCGGGCACGAAACTCGGTAACCCACCACCTTGAATTCTTCCAAACATGTATAGAAATTCACTTAGTTAGGTTAGGATAGGTTAAAGGACACGCGCATGGCAACTGCATTTGGAAACTGCTTTACGCGGAGACGTCTGGTTCATTGTATTCGTACTAGAAAGAAATAACATAGGAGAAAAGAGAGGGAAAGCCATTGGAAAAATATGAATAGAAACTAAGAAGCTGGCATAGAGACCGATAGAAGTCTCACCGACCAGAGGACCGCCTCGTTAGCCACCCCAGACTCTTGCATAATTCCAGAATAACTCAGATTTCGAAAGACTGTAGAGAGCTATTCAAAAAAATATGAATAGAAACTGAGAAGCTGGCATAGAGACCGATAGAAGTCTCACCGACCAGAGGGCCGACTCGTTAGCCACCCCAGACTCTTGCAGAATTCCTGAATAACTCGGAGTTCGAGGGACTGTAGAGAGCTAAGTGAAGAGGGGAAGTGTTCACCCATAAGCCTACGCCGTCATCGCAGGATACTGGCATAGCAGATTCTCAACCGTCTCAAACTCCTCCCCATACCTACAGACCCTGCAGTAATCCTAGTCTTCCGGAGCCCATCGCCATGTCAGCGACCTGACATTGCAGTGGTCAGTCAGGACTCAAACCAAACATATACACAAATTCCCTTGGTCAGGTTAGGATAGGTTAAGGGATACGCGCATGGCAACTGGAGTTCGCAAGCGCTTCACTCGGTGACTTTTAATTCTTTGTGTTCGTCCTGGAAATAAATGACATAGGAGAAAAAGAGAGAGAGAGAGAGAGACGAAAGTCAAACTCCTCCTCATCCCTATAGACCCATACAAAAATCCTCGTCTTCCCGACTCCATCGCCATGTCAGTGATCTGACATTGCAGTGGCCAGTCAAGGCTCCCATCAACAGTCCAAGGTGACGCTTCCCAGCTGGAGAACAAACTACATTCTCGTTCAGGATGATCTCGGTCACAGGGGCTGGGCAACCCTGCAGCCTACAACTCCAGCCCACACCGAGTCAGCACATTTGTCATAGTAGAAAACCACCATCCCAAACGAGAACAAACTACATTCTAGTTCAGGATGATCTTTGTTACAGGGGCTGGGCAACCCTGCAGCTTACAACTCAAACCCACGCCGAGGCCGCACATTTATCGTTGTAGAAAACTACCATCCCAAACAGCCAACACTGAGGAGGGTTCGTCATCACTTCCGCAGTCCGAGAACAACCGACATCCTTGTTTTGGATAACCTCGGCCACAGGGCCTTGGCTATCCTGTAGCCTACAATGACAGCCCATGCCGAGTCAACACATTCGTCATAGTAGGAATTCACTATCCCAAACAGCCAACTCAGAAGAGGTTTTAGCATTACCGTTGGACTCCCAGAGTCCATCCGCGACCCAAACTGGCCTGACGAGCTGTCGCTTCGTTAATCGCCAACCTTTGATGGCCCAGAACCCAGCACAATCTGACAGCAGCCTCCAAACGGCCGAGATGCTCTTTGTATCTTCTGAAAAGCCTCGACCTTACGTGACCCGCAGCCAGGGCCTACAGCACCGCCTCACTGTTAACATAAATCGTGACAGTTTAACAGGGTCGCAGCTGCTGATCTAAGATCATAGTCAAGTCCCTGAGCATCGCGAAAACCGCTGCCCTGAAAGACACTACGCTCATCCAGAAGGCTATGTGACTCTTTTATTCCTAGGAATTCAACAAAAACCCCTCCCCCGTTGCCCCCAGCTGGGACCCATACATGTAGACAGAGGGACCTAAGAATGGCGGGACGCTCTCAGAGGAAAGCTCCCTCCCCGGGAAAACAACCTCCAGGTCGCCATCGAAGAAAGGTCCGCCCGGCACATAGTTCATCGCGTCACCTATGACGTCCCACGCCAGCGGCCTTCCGCAGAACAAACGAATGCCCAAAATCCAAAAAGTGGCTTGTCCCTGACTCCCTCAGGCTGAGGATAGTCTACAGCGCCGCGTACTTCACATAAAAGTGCAATGATTTGAAATTAAGTATCGCATTCTGCGCTGCTCTCGGAATACTCCTCTACGCCCCTGATGTCGGCACCGCCGCAATACCTGGCTCTCTCCTCAACGTTTCTTTACGAGGTCAATTTCTGGCGAATAATAAAGACCGGGTATTTAGCCTCCGGATAGAGCGCCAGCTCCACTCCATCAAAGACCGGTCCTCTGAACTCGCCATATCCTCAGCTCTGTCTTCCTAGGGTTTCTGCCAAGCCCATTGGCTCTCGCCCATTTCTTTCTCAACGTCCTGAAGGATTTTCATCATAGTCGAGAGAAAGCGACCAAGATCCGCGAGATCCGTTGAGACGATTCCTGATATATGCAACCAACAGTGTTTTCAAGACGAAAGACGACGGACTGAAACGCATTAAGTCCTTGGCCCGTCTTGGAAATGAAAACGGCCCTTGGCACAAAGCCAAGCAAAACGCAAGCCTTAAAAATCCCCTACAGTAGCCGAGGCCACCGTTTCGCAGAAGTTTGCATGTCCGCCCATGACGCCGAACTCCTGGGTTCAACTCCCCGCGTGAACATCAGAAAATTTTTGAGCGTAGGTTATCCCTTTACTAATGCCTGCCAAGCCAAAACTTTTCAACCAAATGAAATCGCTATGCGGAACGCCTTTCGGACTCGGCATCAAAAAGGAGGCCTCTTATCATTGAGCTTAAACATTAATCCGACTGCACTCATTGTTTGGAGAGAAGTTCCCCTTTTCCTTAATGCAATGTTCATGGGAAGTTAAGTAGTAGTTGTGAAAGACGTGTAGACCTTCATGGCTAGATCGACTTTGGATTTCAACACAAAGGATAAGGATTACGAATCTTGACCGATTTTGATTAAATTTAGCAAAGGGTTATAGATAACTCTTAGCAATTTGGAATTTTGACCACAATTGAAAATTTGACATCTCAGACTTATTTTTGAAGGCCGAGGTGACCAACTTAAAAGGACTGCCAAGAGGCCCCTGGACCACCTAAGTCCTTGCACACCATCCTGTTAGCACCTTAGTTTAACCAAATTTAATATTTCAAAATTTTATCTTTGCCAGAAGCGCCCCGTAGCAGAGTAGCGTGCTCGGATTACCAGTGGGGGCGCCGTGTTTTTAATTTCCACCAGAGGTCTGGAATAAATTACTATGAGTAAGTTTGTTTAGCCGAGGTGGTGAGTCCGGTGACCGGGGTGGTAGGGAGCTTGGATTACTAACTTTAAAAAATTCGTAAGTAAAAGCGCGTTAATTTCGGCCGGGTCAAACTTCAATACCCTCAACAATGTAATCGACTTGTTGGGCGCTCTAAGTACTAAAAAAGTAACTTCGAAAAAGAAGATCTAAGTCAGGACTTCCGTGCTGCTTACAAAATCCCTAATTGTCATGCATACCACGCCCCTTAGTTGGTATGTCTGGTATTGTGTCCCCACCTAAGATCCGGTTCTGTTAGCCGCGAAAGCTGGGAAATGACATAGGAAATGCTCAAGCGTCTCATCATCTTCCTCACATGCAATCACCTGCCGCAAAAGTGAACTCATAGTCCTGTGTATCCCGTTAGGATACCGAAAGCTATTCTGACCTCTCGTTTAGTTCCCTTCGGTATTAGACTCGTCTTCTCACTATCCGAATCTCCCCTGGGATTTTCTGTCCATGACCATCTACCCGTGATTTTGTGACGCACCCACGCCGTGAGTGAACCCCGTCTCCGCGACCTACGTAGCCAGCACCCCGCCTTTGTCCTTCAGACATAAGAGCCACTGAGCCCGCAAATATATCTACATGCCATCTGTCTACGACCATCACCCCGTGATTAAGTACCGTATTTTCGCCGTAAGCGAACCACGTCTCCAAAACCAACGTAGTCAGCACCTCCCCCTTGTACTTTAGACATTAGAGCCGTTTAGGCTGCGAATACACCCACGTGCCATCTGTCCATGACCATCTCCCCGTGATTAAGTACCGTATTCAGTGAACTACGTCTCCGCGACCTACTTAGCCAGCACCCCGCCTTCTTCCTTCAGAGATATAAGCCGCTGAGCCCGCGAATACACCCTCGTGCCATCTGTCCACGACCATCACTACGTGATTTAGTGCCGTATCCACGCCGTGAGTGAAACACGTCTCCAAAACTAACGTAGTCAGCACCTCGCCTTTGTACTGAAGACATAAGAGCCCCCGAGCGCGCGATTTCATCCACTTGCCATTTCTCCACGATCAGCCCTCCGTGATTTAGTGACGTATCCATGCCATGAGTAAACCACGCCTCCAAAACCAACGTAGCCAGCAACTCGCCTTTACGCTTCAGACATAAGAGCCGCTGAACCCGCGAATATTCCCTCGTGCCATCTGTCCATGACCATCACCCCGTGACTAAGTGCCGTATTCACGCCGTGAATGAACCACGTGTCCGCGACCTACGTAGCCAGGCCCCCGCCTTTGTGCTTCAGATAAAAGAGACGCTGAGCCCGCGAATATTCCCTCGTGCCATCTGTCCATTGCCATCACTCCGTGAATAAGTGCCGTATTCACGCCGTGAGTGAACCACGTCTCCGCGACCTACGTAGCCAACACCCCGCCGCTGGAGCCGCTGAGTCAGCGAATACACCCTCGTGCCATCTGTCCACGACCATCACTCCGTGATTTAGTGTCGTAGCGACGCCGTGAGTGAAACACGTCTCCAAAACCAACGTAGCCAGTACCTCCTCTTTGTATTTCAGACAAAAGAGCCCCTGAGCGCGCGAATTCATCCACGTGCGATCTGTCCACGACCAGCACTTCGTGATATAGTGCCGTATCCACGCCGTCAGTGAAACACGCCTCCGAGACAAACATAGCCAGCAGGTCGCCTTTGTCCGTCCGACATAAGAGCCGCTGAGCTCGCGAACACGCCTTGATTGGGTGGCTCATCACGTCTCCGAGGTACCCAAAGCCAGCACCTCGCCTTTAGCTTTGAGACCTCGAACGCAGTTTGTGTTTGTTTGTTCCGTATAGACTCAAAAATGGTTGAACCGATTACCTTGCGATTTTCACAGATTGTGTAGGTTGGTCTGGTAAGAAACATAGCCTATATATAAATTTTTGATATCGGAAGGGGGACGGACCCTCCCCCTTACATCAAAAGTACTACCAAAAATAAAAGTGGACTGATCGGGACTATATGGGACTCAAATGAAAGATATTCAAGAGTAGAGAACGAATTTCATATTAAAAATTGGGTCCAAGTAACTGGGGGGCCGCCCCAACCCCCATAAACTAGGTTTTTTGGACGATCATGACAATATGGGACTCAAATGAAAGGTATTCGGGAGTGGATTACGAATAACCTGATATAGCTCCAATAGCATAACAATTCTTATCCATTACCCTTTATTTGCCTATAAAGAGATACCGGCCAAACAACTTGACAAATGCCATCCACGGTGGAGGGTATATAAGATTAGGCCCGGTCGAACTTAGCACGTTTTTGCTTGTTTGTTATTCTAAGGCAATAAAACTAAGGTTTGAGACCAAGGTCATAGATCTCACCCCAAGGGGGCATAAACTCCATGTTTAATGTCTTACAAGTACTATCCTAAATCACATTAATCAATTTTCCTACCCATAGACTCCCCTCTTGTGTTTCAATCCCCCTTTTGGTGGGGTGAGCCAACCGATTGTTTGCTTAAAAGCTATGCAAATATTTGCATATTTAAAGTTTATGGACCGGTCAAATAAAAAGGGGTCACTAAGTAAATGCAAACACATTTGTATGCAGAATTCAAGGCAAATAAGGAATTTAAATGCCAAAGCAAATATTATTTTTACACGGGACCAATGATGCATCACTTGAATTTTATGGCGACTCGTAAAAGTCTGAGCATTTATGGTAACCTTTTATGATGAATACTAAACATATACGTGGATATGTCTGTCTGCGTGTGTGTGTGTGTGTGTTCGAGTGAGAAGTTCATCACACATTGAACTTTTCTTATTACCCCATTGACCTTTATGTGGTTGCAATACCTTGTCCTCTCGCAATCTCTCTCTCTCTCTCTCCCTCTTCCTCTTTGGTGTTTTCGTTAATCATTTTATAATTAAATATCTTATCTGACCCCGCATAGTGGTTAATAATGCCAACTTTAACCCTCATTCTATGCTCTGAGTTTATTATTAAAACTATGCAAATATTTGCATACTTTAAGGGGAAATTAAAATATATCTCATTTTGAAAGATATACGGACAGGGGTTGCTGGGGCAAAACTAGAATAGTTGCGATAAAATCTTTGCATTAATTTCTAACAGCAAATGAACAATTTCAAATTTGCAACTTTACCACATGGGAAAATGCGTACAACAAATTGAATGAACAGATAAGAATTAATGAACTTTTTGTTTAAAAAGAATTTTAAATAAGGGGATGTATAATGTTGCATTGAAATAATAAAGTCAAAGGTTGTTGCTCCATTTTTTTCTCAGTCACATGAAACTCAGTAAGGAAACTCTTTATAATAAGGTCGAACGAATCTGGAAGAAGATGATCTTTAGTTACACGCGAAGGCTGAGGATAATAGCAAAGTGGTGAAAAATCTGAATGCAGTGCCTTCAGTTATTTGTGTTACTTTTCCCATTATGGCCCTATTTGGGCAAGGCAATAAAAAACACTCCGTGAAAAATTTACGCCTTATCGGATAAAAATTGAGGCTACTAGGGCTTCCAGAAGTCAAAACTGGTGATCAGTTTCCATAAGGTGATCACTTCGCATTCTTATATATAAAATTCAATTTGTGATTATTTGTCGGTTTAAGTTCGATCCAAGTACCTGGGGGGCCGCCTATGCCCAAAACCCCTTAAAATAGGTTTATTTGACGATCATGACAATATTGGACTCAAATGAAAGGTATTCGGGAGTTGATTACGAAAATGGTCAAGTAGTAGGAATATGCATTGTAATTTATTGATAACGGAAGGGGGCAGACCCTCCCCCTTACCCCAAAAGTACTACACAAAAATAAAAGTAGATCGATCGGGGCAATATGGGTATCAAATGAAAAGTATGGGGGAGTAGAAAACGAATCTGGCATACAAATTCATGTCGAAGTTTAGGGGCTAACCCCACCCCCACAAAAACGCCTAAAATGGGCACATTAGCCAATTACGGGTATATGAGACTCGGTTTGTTTGTTCCGTATAGACTGAAAAACGGCAGAACCGATTTTCTCGAAATTTTCGCATATTATGTAGGTTGGTCTGGAAGGAAACATAGGCTATATAATTTTTCGGTATCGGAAGGGGGAAGGACCCTCCCCCTTATTCCAAAAACACAACCCATTAGACCCATTATGTCTATATGATGCTTGGCTGAACCGATTTTCTTAAAATTTTCATGGATTGTGTACGTTTGTCTGGAAGGAAACATAGGCTATATAATTTTTAGATATCGGGTGGAGGGATTTGGAAGTGCAGCACGAATTTGATCTCACCTCAGAGATATCGACACAAATATGGATATTTGAGTCGAAATGTCTGAGCTGCCATCCCTCCCCTAATGAGAACTGTACCCTAAGGTACATTACCACCAGGAATCGAGAAGGGCCAAATTCTCACACATCAATGAGTGCTTTCCGATTCAAGTTTAAACTCAATGATAAGGGACCTTTTTTGTTTTATAGCCGAGTCCGAACGGCGTCCCGCAGTGCGACACTTCTTTGGGGAAAATTTTTAAATGACCATATATGGCATTGTACCTTGCACATGTCGCCAATATTAAGAGGAGATAAACACCGCTTTGTCCGATGTTCTCGTCAGGATTCGAATGCGTTCAGCGTCATAGGTTACAATGGCTGGAATTCGATATCCGCATTCAGGGCGAAGTGTCTCCACCCTAAAAAGATATTAGAGAGTTAAAGAAGGCGCAGCGGAGCGGGCCCGGTTCGGCTAGTATTCATATATAAACTGATATGGCCTATTTGCGATCCCCAACGACATACATCAATAAGAAGTAACACTGTTTATAGACATGGTGCGCCCGAGAAACTTGCTTATTCGAAAAAACTACCGAGCGGTGCGTTGGGTGTGGAGGGGATCGAGAAGATGCGCATCTAGGGTGGGAACTCTCAAAGTTTGTTTCTCTCTCCAGTCAGTTGCCATTGTGCTCTGGTCTAGCGAGCAGCGGGCCTTCGCTGTCGAAATCTTCTTTTCGAACGGTCGGTCACATTTTGCTACGCAATGTAACTTCCACGTTCGCTTTAAAATTCCTGCTCACAGACTCGTACTGGCCGAAATTCAATGTCGGGGGTTAACTCATTTGTGGTGTATGGAAGTATCGCTTAACTCAGAAATGAATTTCAATTGGCCATTAGAACTCCAGAAAATATGGAAGGAGTAAGGCAGTCAGTTGTGCGCTCTCTCCGGCGTTCGGCTCGCAAAGGGAAATTCCTAACACCACTGTTCGACGAATTTCTCTTGCGGCTACTGTAATGGCGTAGACCTCTGCCTGAAAAACCGTACACTCGTTCGGCAGTCTCAGAGACACACCGATATTGAGTGCGTCGAAATAGACGCCCAATCCAATCCCTGACTCCAGCTTGGAGCCATCGGTGAAGATTGAGGTCTTATCCTCCTCAAACACAGCATTCGCCTTCCATCATTCATCCCATCCAGGAAAACAAATCCTGAAAGCTTTTATTACAGTGGGTACTGGTGCCAAGTGGTCGGAGATCCTCCTCAGTCTACCCTCCATAGCATCCAGAATCGATCCGTGGCCGTAGTTGTCCTTCTTCAGCATGTCGAGCTCACTCAGCCTAAGCGCGACCTTGGCGTCGCTAGTTCGAATATAGGCCCCAATGGGATGCACATCCAGCATCGCTTCCAGACTTCCCTGCGGTGCGGATCTCAGTGCCCCTGTGACCCTGACACAAGTCATTCTCTGGACTTTCTCGAATTTACTCGTATGAGTCCTCTTCAACACGGTCTTTCTTAATATCTCCCTTTTCTAATGTATTCCCCTAATCCAAGTGTTTCGTGCCTGCTTCTGAAGAGAAAAAACCGCCCCATAACTGAGCACGGCCGACGGCAAGGAGGTAGCCACTCTCGTAAGAAGCAGCGCCCGTAATGGCGGAACGTTACACCTTCCACCATACCAGTGGCCTATAGGTCAGTACCATCTCATCTTGGGGGTAACCCCCCATTTCCAACCAAACATCCTCCTGCAAGAGTAAACAGCGCACAGTGTCTTACGGCCTCTCTCTGTCCGGTTTTCCTCTTCCAGGACAGCTTCGAATTGAGAACTATGCCAAGGTACTTCGCCTCCTTCGACCACTGCAGGGTCATCCCGTCCAAGTACGAGAGTCTGAATTGCGAAATCTTGTATCAACGCGTCAAGAGCACCAGCTCTGTCTTCCTTGGGTTGGTCCTCAACTCATTTCTGGTAGCCCATGGCGATAATCTCCTCAGTGAACCTTCTCTGATCTTGCTGATCGTCGACAGAAACCTGCCTCGGTCTAGCAGCACGACGTCGTCCGCATAAGTGATTATCTTCGTGCCACCCCTGCCGAGTTCCAAAAGGATTTCATTAATCACAAGGTTCCATAGCATCGGCGAGAACACCCCTCCCTGGGGCGTTCCTCTCGCCACCCGCCTTTTGACCAAACTTTCTTCCAGATTCGTATTAATAAGCCTGCCATAGAGCATATTATTGCCCCATTGGGAGATTATGGGGTGAATCCCCGTGCGGTCCAGTCTGTCGATTCTATCTCCACGTTATTGAAGGCCTCCTCAATATCAAAGAAGGCCGCCATAGTGAACTCCTTCTGCCAGAGAGATGTCTTGACTGCTCGTACCACTTCGTGAAAGGCCGTTTCCACCAACCTGCCATTGAGGTATGCGTGTTGTGCCCCTATTAAAGTTTTCTGGCGTCAGTCCCCTCTCACCTTCAGGTCAATCAGTCTTTCCAGTGTTTTTAGCAAAAACGATGACACACTAATAGGCCTATAATTCTCCGTTATGCTGTGGTTTATTTTTCGCGCCTTGGGGATAAAGTCCACCTTGACCTCCCTCCATGCCCGGGGCAGGGTGACTCCAAGGGTGTGGCTGTACTTTATTTTTCCCGCCTTTGGGATAAAGACAACCTTATCCTCTTTCCGTGTCCTTGGTTTGTAGGACCATAACAGGCTCGCTCGGAAAAATCCTTTCAAGCCAGGGCAGGGTGACTCCAAGGACTTCTGCAGCAGTACCGGGATAATAGCGTCAGTTCCGGGAGACTTAAATGGCTGAAAAATTCGGACTGCTCACACTATCTTCTCCTCGTCAACGAAGTCCCAGATGAGGTCATCTCCCGCATATGTAGGTATTGCGGTATTTTGATCGCCGACCTGACCACTCCACCGTCTTCTGACCCTTCTCGGTGTAAGACCCGTCCTTCCTCCTCAAGGAGCAAGAGGTGTTAGCATCCTTCGAGAGCACTTTGCGCAACCTAGATGCCTCACTAGTGTTTTTCATTCTAGGAATTCTGGTTTTGCCACCTGGAAGTTCATGGTACATGGTACAAAGCTAGAGGACTGAGTGAGCTTGAAGATTTACATTAAGAGTCCTGCAGGCGGAGTTCCGGGCGATCACGGAAAGCTTAAAATGGTATGGTGTTAACGCACGGACGTCGAGTGTCAACATCTTTACAAACAGTAAACTGGTCATCAGGGCAATAACAATCAGGACGGTAAGGTCACGAACATTGAGTGTAAGAAGAAGTTTAACGCCTTCTATGAGGATGGCACAATCCGCATTGAATGGGTGTTGAGCCACAGCACATTAAGGGATTGCTCTGAATCTGAAAGTTTTTTTCTTTTACTTTCTTTTGGGGTTAACAGAATGGATTTAACGACTGCGAGTGAAGCGGCTAGTAACCGTGTTACAAACGGAATGAAAAGATTAGTATACCTGCCATCATAAGCGTAGCCCCCCAGAATTTTAAAAATTATGTCGTTTTCGCCCACATTTGCGCATTTCATTGAAACTTGATTTTGTTCCGCTAATGCCCCACATCCTGTGCTGGTTGGTATACAAATTTTATTTCAATTAATATTTCTAATATCGGTAGTTATGGACAATTGCAAGATTTGCATGCATATTAGATTACTATCTTCCCCTCATTAATTCAATATTTATGAATATGAAAATTTGCTTATTCCATCCGCCATGGCTTTTTTTTGTTCTCCATTGCTTGCAATTATTTATCAAATTTTGCCACGTCTTATGTGACCTAATTTTTCAATAGACTGTTGACTGTTACCGCAGAGAACATACAGTAAACCACAGGACAAGTCCCCATCATTCATTTCAACTGCCGCAAAAATTTATGGCAGTTGAAAATATGTTGGGAACATAAAATATTGTTATGTGATTTTGTGTATTGCGCTGTGATACATGGCGTAAAGCCTCAATGTGTTCCCTTTTTGGACTCCCAGAAGGGATGAAACCTTTACATGTGTTTGGCGGCCAACGAAAGTCCCACTCAACATTCATCACATTTCTGAGTTATGCTCGTCCCCAAAAACAAATGGGCAAATGCTTTGATGAAATAATTAAAATTTGTACAAAATTTTCATTTTTATTTAAGCCTTTGGTGATTTATTGCATAGAAATTTTTAAAATTCTAGTGAGTGCTTTGTTTTCCTAGTGCGGAATTTGAAATTGAATTCTTTTCAAATTTGGCGGAGAAACTAACGTCGAATGCTATTAATAAGGGCTTACTAATTTTAGGATAACATTGGCAAAATACTTCGAAATATTTGTATCCAGCCTTTAAGATAAGGATAAGTGGGTGCAAATACTAAACCGACCCATGCCGTTATGAAAATACACCTAAGCCAGCAATCGGATTGTTATGCGTTACAAATATTTAAGATAACCCTCGACAAACATTGGAGTGAAGAAAATTCTAATAAAAACCCTAAGAGTGAAGAAAACACTAATAAAATTCCTAATTGTTCTCCATTATACGCCCCTAAGTCGGTTCAAGTCTGGTATTGTGTCCTTACCTAAGTTCAGGTATCTGTTAGCCGCGAAAGCCGAGCAGTGACATAGGAAATGCTCCAACGTTTCATAATCTTTCCCACATGCCCTACACATGCTATCACTTGCCGCACCGATTTTGCATACGTGAGCTCGTAGTCCTATGTATCCCGTTATGATACCAAAAGCTATACTGACCTCCTTCTTACTTCCTTTCAGTGATAGCCTCGACTTCTCGCGATCCGGATCTCCCCCTATAATTTTTGTCCTCCTACCGAACGTTTCGCTGTTCCACAGTGTTACATCCGCATAACAGCAGCAACCCATCGGCACTTGCTGGCATATTATTTTTCACCAGGGTTACTGCCATTTGATCCTCGTTTTGACTAGGTGGTGCACATTGTTTACCATCATCAGGTGTTGATTGTGTGGTATGCTCATCGCCACAGTGTTACATCCGCGTAACAGCAGCAACCCATCGGCACTTGCTGGCTTATTATTTTTCAGCAGGGTTACTGCTATTTGATCCTCGTTTTGACTAGGTGGTGCTCATTGTTTACCATCATCAGGTGTTGATTGTGTGGTATACTCATCGCCGCCATCGTCGGCCACTGGCAGCTGGGCAAAATCATCTTTCCATATCCTCTGCATACTATCTGTATCCGTTACCAGATTTCCTTCTTTGTATCCGCAGGAGGATGTGCCTCTACCAAAGCCATCAACCTGATGTATAGTTCTTTGGTAGAATTTTTGGTCTTCATTCTTTCTCTGGAACATCTCAATTCACTCACACTTATGTCTTTCCCATTCGTTCTACTTTTTACGGAATAGATAATTCTTCTCTTTCCTTTCCTTCTGCTAACTCTCCTTCATGTGGCGCGTTGCTACTGATTGCAGCGTTGCCCTGTATGCAGCATTCTTTGCTTCAGTAGCATTTCGATACTCTTAGTCGTATCATGGGTTTTTTCGGGGAAGCTTCCTGTACCCAAGTACGGATTTCGCGGCTTTTTCCATGAGGTGGGCGATGGTTTGCCACAGCGACATTATATTATTGGTGTTGTGTTTGCAGCTTTTCAATGTCCAGCTTCCGCGCAGTGTGAGATCGTACTTTTCTCGCCATACTCAAACAGGTGCGAAACCTTTGCTGCAACAAGATAATAATTCGAATCTATATCCGCCCCACGGATCAATAGTACATGCTGGATGAATGCCCTCCATCCATCACAATGTGATCAATTTTGTTCCCGTGTCTTGATCAGGTAACAGCCATGTGGCTACGAGAATATCCTCATGTTGAAATCTGGTGCTGCTAACTACCATGTTTTTTTGCCTATCATCAGCCTCAGCCTAATCTATCAGGCTCAACCCATTAGCGGACGTTACCTCGTGGAGGCCAAACTTTGCCACTGTTGGACCACAGACGTCTTTCTTCCGTATCTTCGCATTAAAATCTGCCAGAACGATTTTAATTTCATTGGCGGGGAGCGGTCATATTCTCTCGATAGGCTCTCATAGAAAATATCTTTTCTCTGCTCGTCCTTGTCTTCCGTCGCACAGTGGGCCAAATGGCAAAAAAATTGGAAATAAGTCTACAACTTTTTATCTGTTGATTTTAGCCATACAAAATGTTCTAGACATTTGTAGAGGAGGACATAGGCTTTCAGAAAAGTGCTGTTGTTGGTCCATATCTTTAATACAGGGTGAGCTACAGGGTGTGAAAGTTGACCACTTTTGACTTCTCCAAGCTTCTGGGGGCCATAACTTTTGATCTACTCAACCGATTTACATGATTTAGGACTCTAGAGAAAGAGCTTGACAAGATCTAAAAAACTTATGCATAAAGTACCATGCCATCGTGTACTGTTAAGGAGTTATGAATTGTTTAATTTTAAAATATGAAAATTTGGCCTTGGTTTTTTTCAGTGTTTTTTAAATAACTCCGTCAATTTTAAAGCTATAAACTTCATACTTCACACAAATTATGCCAGCATATGTGTGCATAAAATACAAAAGGAATCACGTGAATATCTTTGGCGGTTTAAAAATGGCATCGTTTTCAATATGAAAAATATTTTTTTTGTCAAAAAATTGCAAAATTTTTCAAAAAAGATACTCCCATTTCCTTTAAGTTTTCGCAAACTTTGGCCATCAAAGCATTATCATTTCTTTCCATTTTCACAAAGTCGAGGTATTAAGAAAAGTTTTAAGTGCTAATTTGGCTAATTTCGATATCAAACAACACCGTTATCTTAAGACCAAAATGGCCAATTTTTTTACTAAACTTCAAAAGTTTCTCACTGGAAAAAAAGTTCCACGGGGATTTTTTCGCTTTTTTTGAACTTAAATGAAAGCTTAAAATGTTCCCAACATTTTAAGGTATGTCTCGCCATATCCTAGCCATAAATGAGATCGTAGCGATCAAAATACTGAAAAAAGTCAATTTTCAAGTAGTGCTATATTCATTGCTAAAAAACAAGTATTACGTCACATTTTATTGCAAAGATGTTAAATAAACTTTTATTTGGTAACACTTCTTCTACAAAACACAAAAAGAATCATGGAAATATCTCTATTCTATTCCATTTTATGGAACCGGCAATAAAAAAGTCAATTTTTCAAAAAAGTCGAATTTCCCAAATTTTGTTTTTGTTGTCCTAATTGCACATGACACACTATAGCCATATTTACGCAACATACCTTATCGTAAAGGAAATTTTCATACCTTTCCAACGATGTATAAAACATTTCTCAACTCGGATTCTATCTACTCTAAAATTCATTTACACTTCATTAAACTCTATATAAAAATGTCTATTTGTGAAATGGAACCTTATATGGGGCCTACACTAAAACATTGATAGATTTGCCCAGGGTTTACAATACAAATGTGTTAGAATAAAAAAAGGTCTCCTGCCAAAGTTTAAAAAAATTGGAATAAAAATATGTGTTTTAGAGCGAAAACACTTCGCATCGGCGTGCGTTTATATGTATATTAGCTACTCCCAAAATAAAAAAGCATTTTAGTTTTGTATTATTTGATTTTATTCTCTACCAAATAATCTAAGGTATCAAAATTTAAAAGCTCTTTAATTTGAATGGCATCGGGATCGTCCTTATCTATATCGTCACATATTTTTGGTAGCCATTTAGTTCTGATGCTGTATAGTACCGGATCAGACGATAACAATAAATATTGAAGTAAATCATAATTTTGGTTAAATTTGGTGCTCTTTCGGGTATTGAAAAGCCGGAACTGTTTAACATCTCTATTACGGGATTCCTGAGCTTCTTCTGTAAGTTCTCCTAACGGAAGTATGTTGTATTCCACAATTTCCTTGCCATGATGTAAGACTTTATGTACTGTCGGTGTTAAAGCTTTCCACGAATATAAATCAGATAAAATGTTTTTTGTGTCATTACTATAAGCTTCAAATTTGGTTGAATTTATCATCTTTTTGCTATTGATTACAGCCAAAATCACTTTGAATCGTCTTAGCAAGTGTTCATCAAGACCGGTTATTTTAGATGTCGATACGGGGTCCTCAAAAAACCGCCTTGCCGAGTTGCCATCATTTGTGCTTCCGTATCCGTAAAGAGGTTTATCTATTATAAGTCCCTTTTGTTTAAACTCCAACTGGATTCGATTCTTCTCTTCCTGCCTCATTTTGTGAAGATCTTGGTTGTTTCTAGCAGAGACATCGCGGTTTCCAGGGCTAGTCCGATATTTAAGGTCATACGATAAATGCAAACAATACTCCATGAATCGAATTCTACAGTGCAGGGGCGAAATACCGAAATTGAGCGCATTTTCGTTTACTAAATTTTCATCAGACTTGTCCTCGAATTGCCCATTCTTCTTGCCACAAATATTGCATCTCCAATTGGACATAACGCCAGTTAATGCGTTTGCCACCTTTCCATCGATCATAGTGAGTTGTAGTTGAAACGAAACTTTTATATTTCTTCCCAATTGGTTTATAACAATCATGGGTAATGCAGCAATTTCTTCCTTTATTTCGTTCACCAAAGATCGTGTTGTGTTCCGGTCTTCCTTTGTATACTCAAACCGAATTGGGCGACATAAATATTTTGACCCAGGTGTTCTATTTATCCATATATCTTGAAATGCATTTTCTTTCGATGATGAAGATTGGTCCTTGTACAATCTCATTCTCAATGGTACTAATGATGCCATGAAAATTGATGCGAAGTTGGCATCTATTTCTGTTTGTTGCTTATATTCGGAAAATCCAGATGATCCATCACAACCCCATTTGCTGATCAAAACCACTTCGGAATTATTACATGTGTTCAACTGTTCTTCAGTAAAATTAGAAATAATTCTAACAGCTGTATTTTCAACAAGATCAGCAAGTTTCACTCTTGCTTTTAATTCGTCCACGTATATATTTGATGGCACCATTTTCGTCCTGGTGTTGTACAATTTATGTTTTGAGGGTAAACAACCCCATCCTTTTTCACGAAGAGCCTTCCTCATTGTTGAGTATTTGTTTCTTGAGAGGCCTAGGTTCAAAATCAGGGCCAGTGCATCTTCCTCCGTGAATTCTGTAGTCGATTTTGGAGTTGGAATACTTTCTACCATTCTCTTTACCCTTTTCGGAGATGCTAATGGTAAAACATCGACAATTCGTCCAACATTTTTTGGTTGTGTTTTTAACAATGCTGTTTTGAACGTATCTTTTATTAAATTTGGCGGATGTGCCGCCAATAGTTCCTCTTGTTTTTTCTTTTTGGTTTTCTCCGTAACTTCGTCGTATGCTTTGCTAGGCCGGCCGGGAATCAGCGGTTTAATTTCAATAAGTAGATCCGATTTCAGCCACTTCTCATACATTTTGAAAAACTTGATTTTTGCGAATGAACATTCTGGCAACCTTCTCTCAAATGATTTGTAGAATTTTTCAAGTTTGTCTAAAGCGTCTTTATTTAGCCTTATTCCATATATGTGGTCCAAAGTGTAAACAAGTTCCTTAAATGACTCCGTGTATGATTTGGAATCATTTTTGATGTCCCATACAATTTTCGAAAGAGTGGAATACTTCAGTATGACTTCCATAACTTATAAATGTCCTTTACGCCTCTACAAAATATAATGAAGAAAATTTGGATTTTTTTCAAATATTTATGCAATATATTCACAATTAATGACCCATTTCAGGTATCAGACGCAATCGTAAAAAGGGGTCCAAAGTGCCTCTTTTTACTTACTCTTCTATAATTATTTACCTGGACTCGAATTTGGTTAAAAAAAATGACAATGAATTTTTTATGGGTAGGTTTTTTCACATTCATTGATACGGTGGATTTCCTGGGAATTCGACATAGCGAAACAGGTAACATTTGTCTGCATCAAATCTTAACACAAATATATATATATATGCAGGTATATTTCTAGGTTACTTTTTATTCAAAAATCATCAGCTTACATTAAAAATAGATGTAGGTACTATACAAACGCACGCCGATGCGAAGTGTTTTCGCTCTAAAACACATATTTTTATTCCAATTTTTTTAAACTTTGGCAGGAGACCTTTTTTTATTCTAACACATTTGTATTGTAAACCCTGGGCAAATCTATCAATGTTTTAGTGTAGGCCCCATATAAGGTTCCATTTCACAAATAGACATTTTTATATAGAGTTTAATGAAGTGTAAATGAATTTTAGAGTAGATAGAATCCGAGTTGAGAAATGTTTTATACATCGTTGGAAAGGTATGAAAATTTCCTTTACGATAAGGTATGTTGCGTAAATATGGCTATAGTGTGTCATGTGCAATTAGGACAACAAAAACAAAATTTGGGAAATTCGACTTTTTTGAAAAATTGACTTTTTTATTGCCGGTTCCATAAAATGGAATAGAATAGAGATATTTCCATGATTCTTTTTGTGTTTTGTAGAAGAAGTGTTACCAAATAAAAGTTTATTTAACATCTTTGCAATAAAATGTGACGTAATACTTGTTTTTTAGCAATGAATATAGCACTACTTGAAAATTGACTTTTTTCAGTATTTTGATCGCTACGATCTCATTTATGGCTAGGATATGGCGAGACATACCTTAAAATGTTGGGAACATTTTAAGCTTTCATTTAAGTTCAAAAAAAGCGAAAAAATCCCCGTGGAACTTTTTTTCCAGTGAGAAACTTTTGAAGTTTAGTAAAAAAATTGGCCATTTTGGTCTTAAGATAACGGTGTTGTTTGATATCGAAATTAGCCAAATTAGCACTTAAAACTTTTCTTAATACCTCGACTTTGTGAAAATGGAAAGAAATGATAATGCTTTGATGGCCAAAGTTTGCGAAAACTTAAAGGAAATGGGAGTATCTTTTTTGAAAAATTTTGCAATTTTTTGACAAAAAAAATATTTTTCATATTGAAAACGATGCCATTTTTAAACCGCCAAAGATATTCACGTGATTCCTTTTGTATTTTATGCACACATATGCTGGCATAATTTGTGTGAAGTATGAAGTTTATAGCTTTAAAATTGACGGAGTTATTTAAAAAACACTGAAAAAAACCAAGGCCAAATTTTCATATTTTAAAATTAAACAATTCATAACTCCTTAACAGTACACGATGGCATGGTACTTTATGCATAAGTTTTTTAGATCTTGTCAAGCTCTTTCTCTAGAGTCCTAAATCATGTAAATCGGTTGAGTAGATCAAAAGTTATGGCCCCCAGAAGCTTGGAGAAGTCAAAAGTGGTCAACTTTCACACCCTGTAGCTCACCCTGTATTAAAGATATGGACCAACAACAGCACTTTTCTGAAAGCCTATGTCCTCCTCTACAAATGTCTAGAACATTTTGTATGGCTAAAATCAACAGATAAAAAGTTGTAGACTTATTTCCAATTTTTTTGCCATTTGGCCCACTGTGCGTCGGTGCATGAGCACAAATAAGGCTGATGTTGAAGAATTTGACTTTTATGCGGATTGTGGCTAGCCTCTCATTTACCGGAGTAAAGCTGGAGAGAAGGTGTTTCAGTCTCCGACTAACCACAAATCCACAGTAAAATTTATGCCTCGTATCACGGCCAGAGATGGCCTGTCAGAAACAGTGACGTATATGACATACATTTCCGACGTATATTACATACGTCGAAAATGTCGTAAACCTAGCCAAAAAACTAGGTTTCTGACAGAAAAAAAAATTCGAACTCAAATATGTCGAATTTTTGATCTGATTAACTAAAAATTTTGGCATAAGTAATTTTTTCCTCCTGGAGACGAACAACATTGAAATTGGAAAAAATCGGTTCAGAATTAGAAAAAGCTACCGTAGGTTTACACGATTTTTACCAATATTGTTATAAAATGAATGACATCTGAGGTAGTGTCAAGTGAAATGGTAGATGGCGTGTTAAGTATGCTAATGTGAGGTAATGTCAAGTGAAATGGAAGATGGCGTGTTAAGTATTTTATTGAATAAGTAATGTTATTTTTAAGTATTGTTATTGAATAACATAATTAACACTCCATGTACCATTTCACTTGACACTTCCTCAGATGTCATGCATTTTTAACATATGTCGTTTACAACAGCTTTCAAAAAGCAAATTAAAACGGGAGAAGCAAATAATTTTGCAAAAGGATACAAAATAATTGCAATTTCTAAATATAATTGATGAAAACTAATAATTTATTGATTTTTTGCTTCACAAAAAAATCCTTAAACGTTACTTTATAAATTGACTTGAAATTTGCGTATATTTCCAATTTATTGTGTGAAAAATGTAAATGCAAAAATTAAAAAAAAAACTTAATATTTCTTTTATTGCGAAATTTTTTTACATATAAACTCTTCTATATACAACAAATAAGTAACAATAATATTTGTTAAAAATCAAACTTTTACACTGAGTTATTAAGGTTTATGACGTTTGCGACTTTTTCTACGTTTTATACAAGTATACGACGTTTTCGACTTTTACAACTTTTTGACAGTCGGAAACCTAAAAAATCGTCTTACGGACCATCTCTGATCACGGCAGCTATGGGTTGCCCAAAAAGTAATTGCGGATTTTTCATATAGTCAGCGTTGACAAATTTTTTCACAGCTTGTGACTCTGTAATTGCATTCTTTCTTCTGTCAGTTATCAGCTGTTACTTTTAGCTTGCTTTAGAAAAAAAGTGTAAAAAAAATATATTTGTTTAAAGTTCATTCTAAGTTTTATTAAAAATGCATTTACTTTCTTTTAAAAAATTCGCAATTACTTTTTGGGCAACCCAATATATTATAGTTCGTCACCATTTGGTGTTGTAGTGACGCCATTCCCAGTCCATCACACTTCCTGTAAGGCGGCTATATCTGCCTTGTACTTCTCTAATACATCCGCCAGCGTATATACTGCACCTTCTCTATAAAGAGTGCGGACATTCCATGTGCAGATCCCCAAATCATGGTCCTTTTTTCGTTTTCGTTGGTCGTCATCATTAGTGGGGGTCCGTTTTTACTATTCCTTTGTTTCTCATTGTAGTTCTTATAGTTTTCCGGGGCGGGTTACTGGCCCAGGGCCCCAACCGCATGGATTTTGTGGGATTGCACATGTCAGCCTCGTTGTCGCGAGCCGCTTGCTCCAAAATCCGACTCTGGCCTCCAGCCGCCCCTAACCTGGGAACAGAGGCTGATGTTGGCCATTGGTTATTAAAGGCGCCAATAACTCAGCCACCTGACCACTCACTGAGACTCTTCTCTCGAAATTAACTACTACTAGATGACTGACTACTAGATGACTGACTACTAGATGACTGACTACTAGATGACTGACTACTAGATGACTGACTACTAGATGACTAACTACTAAAACGACTGCTACTAAAGTGACTGACTAGAGGGAGTTCTCCATGTGAAGGATTCATTCTGCCGGGCTAACGTACCTCATGCTTTGTTGAGAAATTTTAGTTATAATGTCTGTCTGAACAAAGGGTTGTATTAAAATTTATGGAAGGAAGGAGGAAGGAAGATGACTTCTGGCTCCAAATATTAAAGTAGCCATACCACTTTGAAAAGCGCAACAACTATTGAATGTTCTAGCTGTTGTTACATAGATAACTGTCCCTGGAATTTTTCATAAGTTTTGCAAAAGCTTTTTTGCAACCTGTACTCAGATGCTTTCCAGCAGGCAATGACCGACCCGACCGGACACGGACAAGTTTGGATTGGGCCATATACTCATGAAGCTTATTATTATACCCTTCACCATAGGATTGGGGTATATTAATTCGTCCGTATGTCCGTCCTTCTGTCCGTCCCTCTGTCCGTCCGTCTGTCCGTCCGTCTGTCCGTCCCTCTGTCCGTCCCTCTGTCCGTCCCTCTGTCCGTCCCTCTGTCCGTCCCTCTGTCCGTCCCTCTGTCCGTCCCTCTGTCCGTCCCTCTGTCCGTCCCTCTGTCCGTCCCTCTGTCCGTCCGTCTGTCTGTCCAAAGCATGGTAACTTTCAATAGAGTAAAGCTAGCCGAGGCTATGGAGGACACAATTTCTATCCAATTTGGCTGAAATTTACCATGACGTGTTTCGTTATGACTTACAACTACTGTGCTAAGTATATTTTAAATTAACCGAAATAGCTGTCATATAAACGGATCTCGGGTCTTGACTTCCTGAGGCTCTAGAGGTCACAATTATTATCCGATTTGGCTGAAATTTTGCAGGAAAAGTTTCGTTATGATTTCCAACCACTGTGTTAAGTATGGTTGTAAACGACCTATAACCTGATACAGCTGTCATATAAACGGATCTGGGGTCTTGATTTCTTGAGCCTCCAGAGGGCGCAATTATTATCCGATTCGGCTGAAATTTTGTACAACGACTTCTGCCATGATCTCTAATATACATATCAAATATGGTCTTAATCGGCCTATAGAGTGATACAACTCTCATATAAACCGATCTCCCTATTTTACTTTTTGAGCCCCTAATGGATGCAATAATCAATCGAATTGGCCAATAATCCAATATTCAATTCGATTATGTTCGGAATCGGACCATAACGGACATAGCAATTATTTTCGTTTATCCTTTGTCGGCCTAAAATGAGATACCGGGAAAAGAACTCAACAAATGCGATGGTGAAGGGTATATAGAGTTCGGCCCGGCCGAACTTAGCAATCTTTTGCTTGTTTCTATTTTTCTGTTTCTCAGAGTAATTGTAATTTCACGAAAGTGAGTTACTTGCTTGGATCGCATCCGACGCTCGCCTCCAGCCGTCCCGTACCTGGGAGCAGACGCTGATGTTGACCATTTTTTATTTGAAGGCGCCAATAACTCTCCTTGTCATCTCTCGAGTATCATTGGCACTCAGTATTTAAGTGAGAGTCAATGCAACCTGATCCCTCTCAGAGACTCCTCTCGAAAATCGCTGACTGCCAGCGGCCGCATTTGCAGCTACTCCGCATAAAAACGGAGCTTTCCAATATACGAAACTTGTGGAGGCTTCCGGTTGCTCTCAGCTAAGCTTCCAGTGATGACGAAGAACACCACACATAACGGGGCTCAAAGTTCCAGCCTATGTGGTGCTTATAGTTATCCCGTGTCGGCCTGATAGAACCGATTAGAACTTCGATATCGCTGGTAATAGAAGTTACAAAGACTCCTATACGGATGGCTCCAAACTAGACTACCAGATGGGCTCTGGGGGTGAACTCTGAAGATTTAGCAGATCCGTTGGGGGCTTTTTAAAGCGATCTTGACTACGGAAATTTGAATTATGGACATTTAGTTGGTATGGTCCACCAGGTGAACTGGGATGACATATCTACACCTTTAACTGTCAATCGGCTTTCAAGCTTTCTAAGGCTTTCAAGACGGATAACATTTTACATTGCTTTGATGCAACAGTTCCAATAAGGATTAAAAGGGCCTCGGCCAACACAAGGCCCTGGTTCAATTCAAGAATCAAGGCCATTATCGGGGACAGGGACTGGTCTTACAGTAGATGGAAGCTTTTCAAGTCTTCAGAGCTGAAAGAAGAATTCCGTGAAGCCAGGAGGAAAGTTAATAGTTTCATTAATGCGGCTAAAATGGAGTATTATTCTTCAAGATTTGATTGCGCAGTGGGCTCGAAGAGTAAGTGGAAGGTGATACATGACATGGGAATGGGTAAACCCAATTCAAACTCTCGATTCCATGGGGATCTAGATGAACTCAGCAGGATCTTCGTAAGCATACCCGATATACAAACGGACACGCAATTTTACAGTGATGATGATGGGCCGGCTTTCGTTTTTGATGCCCGCAGTCCTTTTGTGTTAGCTATAAGGAAGTTTAAGAGAGTTTTGTCCATGTTAAGTCAAATGCAATTGGGTTGAGCGGAGTTTATCCGAGATACAGTGATGATGATGGGCCGGCTTTCGTTTTTGATGCCCGTAGTCCTTTTGAGTTTAGATGTGTTGGCCATGAGGAAGTTGATGAGAGTTTTGTCCGTGTTAAGTAAAATGCAATTGGTTTGGATGGAGTTAATCCGAGATATGTACGATTATTGCTTCCATATTTCCTACCGTACTTTACGTACCTGTGTAATACAATGTTGAGCGCCAGTGTGTATCCTATTATTTGGAAGCATGCAAAGACTATTCCCATTCCCAAATCCAACGTTTATGCTATCTCTCTAAGGTTTTCAAGAAAATCCTTCATGAACAGATGTCGGTATATCTTCACCAAGAGTCCCTGTTGCCGGAAAGACACTCCGGCTTCCGTTCTGATCATAGTTGCCTTTCTGGTTCGTTTGGATCACTCCAAAGCTTTCGACCCGGTTGATCACCTGAATTTGTGCATAAAACTACAGAATTTGTATACCCTTCACCATAGGATGGGGGTATACTCATTTCGTTATTCTGTCTGTAACATCTCGAAATATGCGTCTAAGATCCCATAAGGTATATATATTCTTGATCCATGTTCGTCCGTCTGTCTGTCCGTCTGTCCGTCCGTCCGTCTGTCCGTCCGTCTGTCCGTCCGTCTGTCCGTCCGTCTGTCCGTCCGTCTGTCCGTCCGTCTGTCCGTCCGTCTGTCCGTCCGTCCGTCTGTCCGTCCGTCTGTCCGTCCGTCTGTCCGTCCGTCCATCTGTCTGTCAAAAGCACGCTAGGAAGGACTAAAGCTAGGCGCTTGAAATTTTCCACAAATTCTGTTTATTAATGTAGGACGGTTGGGATTGTCAATGGGCCAAATCAGTCCACGTTTTGATATAGCTGCCATATAAACCGATCTTGGGTCTTGATTTCTTGAGCCCCTAGAGGGCGCAATTCTGGTTCGATTTCACTGAAATTTGACACGCGGTGTTTTGGTATTACTCGCAACAACTGTGCGTGATTCAAACTAAGCATGGTTCAAATCGGTGCATAGCCTGATATAGCTGCCATATAAACCGATCTTGGGTCTTGACTTTTTGAGCCTCTAGAGGGCGCAATTCTCATCCGATTTGGCTGAAATTGTGCACGCCGTGTTTTGAAATCACTTACAACAATTGTGCTTAGCATGGTTCGAATCGGTTCATAACCTGATATAGCTGCCATATATACCAATCTGGGGTCTTGACTTCTTGAGCCTCTAGAGGGCGCAATTTTCGTCCGATTTGGCAGAAAATTTTTCATAAATTGTTTTGTTATGACTTCCAACAACTGCGCTAAGTATGGCGCAAATCGGTGCATAATCTGGTATAGCTGCCATATATACCGATCTGGCATCTTGATTTCTTAAGCCTCTAGAGGGCGCAACTCTTATCCGATTTGGCAGAAATTTTGTATAACGGCTCTTATGACCTTCAACATATGTGTCCAATTGGTCGGAATCGATCATTCGATTTTGAGCCCCTACAAGGCGCAATTCTTTTCCGAATGAACTGAAATATTACACAATGACTTTTACAATGTTCAGCATTTATTTATGGTCCGAATCGGACTATAACTTGATATAGCTCCAATAGCATAACAGTTCTTATTCAATATTCTTTGTTTGCCTAAAAACAGATACTGCACATAGAACTTGACAAATGGGATCCATGGTGGAGGGTATATAATTTTCGGACCGGCCGAACTTAGCACGCTTTTACTTGTTTCCATTATTTTGAGTATCCTAGTTGCGGCTTAAACCATTTTTTCACCTTTCATGGTTTTTCTTATAAAGAAAATTTGGTTGCAATATTATCTGGGTAAAACTTGGCCTATGCCTTTTAAAGTCCTCAGCTACAACTTTGGCCATTTTTGTTTAACCACTACCAATACCATCTTCGCCTTCTAAGAAGAAAAGCCACAATTTAATTAAAAATCAATAAAAAGAGCACAAACCAAAAGCAAACAAATTAGGAAAATTATGTGGCGGCATGGTTTTTGTTTCATGTCAATTTTATCGTCGGAAATGCGATGTTTTTTTTTTTTTTTTTAAATGGAAAGCAATAAATTTTCATGCGAACTCATTGTCATTTATCACGCCACATGAAGTGATATAACATTGACGCAACATAAGGCATGACCAACAACGAATGCTACGCATAAAGACCGGCAGTTCGTTTCAACTAAAAGAAGAAGTAAAAATTAGAAAGGTCTTGGACGCAAACGAATTTCGGAAGTATAAGTAATTTATAAACTTTTAAAGTTAATAGTTCTAAGTATTAATGGTCTGTCTACATGCCCGTTAAGTATGTGTTGGTGTTCGATGGACAGACAGCGTGGATGGGTGTGTGTGTGTGTTTGTTAAAAGGAAATGAAAGTTTGAATTATCCCTTTGGGGGAAAACGTAGGCACACACACACACACTCACATCCATCCAAAGCAGGGAGTAGCCCAGCCACTTGAAAATTAGAATGCCATGAATTTGTTGTCACATTCTGTGTTCATTATTGGTTAACTTTTAAGGCCACTCATGACAGTTTTGCAGTAAAGGTTGCCAGCAACCAACCTACTCTTCTTGTGGTTGGTATTCGATAAACATTTTTGACGCAAACATGTTAAATATTATTATGATTGTTAATGACGCCATTAGTTTTATTAGTTTTGGTAAATGGCTAAAATGTTCACTTCACTTTTCAATGTCCTTCCCTTGGAAATGTTACACTTAACATACTCGTACACATACGTGAAATTGTGCTTACTTATAGTTTAAGGAGAACATAATCATTTTATTGCCAGTGTAGGTAGATGGGCTAGAACTAAATTACGCATAGACTTATTTGTGGCCAGGGCGAATAGAGCCTACAGCGGTCAAAAAAAGTATTCATCATTAGCAAAATTGATAATAAATTCACTTATTTTGGGTAATTGAAGAAAATTTAAAGTAAACAAATAATGCAGTTTTATGCAATAGTTTATTTTTCGTAATATGTTTTAAAATAAATTCAAAAAATAAATTTAATTAGCGCAAAAAATGCAATTTTTATATAATAACACCAAAAACAGAACAAAAAAAGTATTCATCATTGATGTGCTATCATCAAAGTTAAATTCAAATATTATTTGGGAATCCCCCTTTTCTGTTTTATTTAGTAAAGGAGGCTTTGCCCTTGACAGCAAATATTTAATTTCATTGAAAATATAGTTTTTGTCAAAATGGGTCGTAAGCAAAACGAGGTTTCTGATGAGGTAAAAGTTTTGATAATAAAACACCACAGGAATGGTTTAACTCAAAAAACTATCAGTGAAATATTAAATAGACCACGATCTACTATACAATCCATCATCAGAAAGTGGACAGAAACGAAAACTGTTGACAATAAACCAAGATCTGGTCGACCAAAAGCACTTTCAGTTGGAGATGTGCGTTGGCTAGTGCGGCAAGTTCAGAAAACTCCGAAGACAAATGCGACCATTCTTCGTAAAAACACTATGGAATATTTAGGGAAGGAAGTTACTACACAAACAATTCGAAATACACTCAAAAGGCATAGTTTCAGAGGAAGAACTGCACGTAAGAAGCCCTTTATAAATAAAATAAACCGAGTGAAAAGGCTAAACTTCGCAAAAATGTATGTAAAACAGCCCGAATCATTTTGGAAAACAGTCATTTTTGCAGACGAGAGCAAGTTTAATCTTTTTGGGTGCGATGGAAAGGTCATAGTGTACAGAAAACCAAATACAGAGCTTGAAGAACGAAACACAGTTGCTACTGTAAAACATGGTGGAGGTGGTTTAATGGTTTGGGGGTGTATGGCGGCTTCAGGAGCGGGAAATCTTGAAATTATTAATGGAGTAATGGATCATAAGTATTACATTGACATTTTAAAGAGGAATTTAAAAGATAGTGCTGTAAAACTTGGGCTTGGTAATAACTTTCAATATTATCAAGATAATGACCCCAAACATTCTGCTTTAAATACCAAGATGTGGATGCTGTATAACTGCCCCAAAGTCATTAAAACTCCTCCTCAAAGTCCCGACTTGAACCCAATTGAACATCTTTGGGAACATCTCGAACGCAAATTGAGAACGCGCAATTTTTCGAGCAAGAGTCAAATGCAACAGGTGATAATGGAGGAATGGACTAATATAGACCAAAATATAACCGCTAAATTAGTCCAATCGATGTCAAACCGTTTAAAAGAAGTTATAAGACGCGGTGGTCGAATAACAAAGTATTAATTTTTTTAAATTATGTTATTTATTTTTTTGTTTTTTTGCAATGATGAATACTTTTTTTGTTTAATTTTTTGTGTTCAGCTGTAAAATGGCCCTTTTTGTTCCAATAAATACTATTTTTTTCTTTAAAAACAATGAAATTGTGTACATATATATCACACAAGCACTACTGCATCATTAGTTTAATATGTTTTTATTCCAATTGTCTTTTGTAGACTTATTAAAAAAAAAACATTGAATGATGAATACTTTTTTTGACCGCTGTACATAAAACCATAAATGGAACGAACCTTGGTAATATTGGGTTGCCCAAAAAGTAATTGCGGATTTTTCATATAGTCGGCGTTGACAAATTTTTTCACAGCTTGTGACTCTGTAATTGCATTCTTTCTTCTGTCAGTTATCAGCTGTTACTTTTAGTTTGGTTTAGAAAAAACCAAAGTTTTATTAAAAATGCATTTACTTTCTTTTAAAAAATCCGCAATTACTTTTTGGGCAACCCAATATTTGAATGCTCTCCATTATAGGATGGGGTTATACCAACATTGTCATTCCGTTTATTACTCATCTTAATATTGATCTGAGACCCTAAAATGTTTACATAATCTGGATCATTTTGCCATTCTAAGTTAATTTAGCCATATCCGTTATCCTTCGAAAGCCTGGCAGGAAGCAAAGTTAGTTTTTATACCCAAGCTCACAAGGCAAGCTATAGCGATACCAAAGGCCTATAGACCTATAGCCCTGACATCATTGCAACTAGCACGGAATCTAAAATGGATATTATGGTAAAGAGTATGACATTATGATAAAGTAAACAAGCACCATGTCTATTTCAAGGGAAGTTGGAGACCGTCCTGATCGAATTATTGAATAAAATAGATGTAGCCCTTGATGCCAAAAGGCACACTTTGGCGGTGTGCATTCGAAGAGGCTTTTAAAAATGTGGCCACAGATACACTCATGCAATCCTTAGACCAGTTCCATCACACAGGACTACGGGCGCTCTGATGTGGAATAGGTGCGACAACTGACAACGTGTGTAAGCCAGGTGGGAAAGGTGATGAGACTTTGTCAATACCCGGCAACCCAACTTAAATCTACTTAGGGGTATAGAAATGAGAACGATTAAGAAGTTTTTGAGCAGCATCATAGCAGATACTACGTCTTACCAAGTTCACAGTGGTATATCTGTCAAACAAGATGCTGGTTATTAAATTGTTTACAAGCCACCAACATCGTCTGCTTCGGAGTTTATTTAAAACAAGTAAAAGCGTGCAAAGTTCGGCCGGGCCGAATCTTATATACCCTCCACCATGGATCGCATTTGTCGAGTTGTTTTCCCGGCATCTCTTCTTAGGCAAAAAAGGATTTAAGAAAAGATTTCCTCTGCTATTAGAGCGATATCAAGATATGGTCCGGCTTGGACCACAATTAAATTATATGTTGGAGACCCGTGTAAAATGTTAGCTTATTCGAATAAGAATTGCGCCCTTTGAGGGTTCAAGAAGAAAAATAGAGAGATCGATTTATATGGGAGCTGTATCGTGCTATAGACCGATTCAGACTATAATAAATACGTTTGTTGATGGTCATGGGAGGATCCGTCGCACAAAATTTCAGGCAAATCGGATAATAATTGCGACCTCTAGAGGCTCAAGAAGTCAAGATCCCAGATCGGTTTATATGACAGCTATATCAGGTTATGTACCGATTTAAACCATACTTGGCACAGTTGTTGGATATCATAACAAAACTCGTCGTGCAAAATTTCAGTCCAATCGGATAAGAATTGCGCCCTCTAGAGGCTCAAGAAGTCAAGACCCAAGATCGGTTTATATGACAGCTATATCATGTTATGGACCGATTTGAATCATACTCGGCACATTTATTGAATGTCATAACAAAACACGTCGTGCAAAATTTCACTGCAATCGGATAAGAATTGCGCACTCTAGAGGCTAAAGAAGTCAAGACCCAAGATCGGTTTATATGACAGCTATATCATGTCATGAACCGATTTGAACCATACTCGGCACATTTATTGAATGTCATAACAAAACACGTCGTGCAAAATTTCACTCCAATCGGATAAGAATTGCGCACTATAGTGGCTCAAGAAGTCAAGACCCAAGATCGGTTTATATGGCAGCTATATCAGGTTATGGACCGATTTGAACCATATTTGGCACAGTTGTTGAAAGTAAGAATAAAATACGTCATGCAAAATTTCAGCCAAATCGAATAGGAATTTCGCCCTCTACAGGCTAAAGAAGTCAAGTCCCCAGATCTGTTTATATGGCCGCTATATCAGGTTATGGACCGATTTGAAACATACTTGGCACAGTTGTTGGATATCATAACAAAACACGTCGTGCAAAATTTCATTCCAATTGGATAAGAATTGCGCACTCTAGAGGCTCAAGAAGTCAAGACCCAAGATCGGTTTATATGGCAGCTATATCAGGTTATGGACCGATTTGAACCATATTTGGCACAGTTGTTGGAAGTCATAACAAAACACGTCGTGCAAAATTTCATTGCAATCGGATAAGAATTGCGCACTATAGAGGCTCAAGAAGTCAAGACCCAAGATCGGTTTATATGGCAGCTATATCAAAACATGGACCGATATAGCCCATTTACAACACCAACCGACCTACACTAATAAGAAGTATTTGTGCAAAATTTCATGCGGCTAGCTTTACTCCTTCGGAAGTTATCGTGCTTTCGACAGGCAGACGGACGGACATGACTAGATCGACATAAAATGTAGCGACGATCAAGAATATATATACTTTATGGGGTCTCACACTAATATTTCGAGTAGTTACAAACAGAATGACGAAATTAGTGTACCCCCCATCCTATGGTGGAGGGTATAAAAAAAGTTTTGCGTGATGGAGTTAAGCGTAATGGATAAGAATTGCTATGCTAATGGAGCTATATCAAGTTATGGACCAATTCGGGCCTAAGTATGGTTTGGATATTGGAAACCAACATCCGCTCCTGTAGAGCCAGTGAGCTATCATCTACATGCCAAACATCTGTGAGCCTTCTCAGTACGCTCCTGAATGTGACACTTCCAATTCAGTTGCCTGTCCAAGATCGATCCTTGTCAGATATCAAAATCGTTCTATTGTGGAAACGTGGTGCGTCGAATTGGCCCACCTTCGCCTTTCTCGTGAACAGGCATATTTCAGTCTTCCCTGGGTTAACATTGAGACCTCTGGGTCTAGCCCAGTCATTTGCCTCTTTGACTCTTTCGGCCCCTCTGCATCATAGCTCATTCGGATCCTTACCCCTTAGAAGTATTATAATATCGTCTTTGTAGTAAACGGGTTCAAACCCCTCCCCAGTCAGCAACCGTTATTTACGGTGGTCGCCCATAGGCGTTGCCATAAAATACCCCCCAGTGGCATGGCCTATGCCACTTTCTCCCTTATATTTAAGTCAAGTGACTCGAAATTTATCCAACTGTTCCTTAGCATAAGGTCCTCCCGGTCCTCCTATTACTGATTTAAGGATTGGATCAGTGTGTCGGTTCTCGCATTGTTAAAAGACCCCTCAGTGTCAATCCATACCGCCAGTTGGTACGTTTTGGCAACGAAGGATTCTTCTATTTTATGCAAAACCTTGTGCAAGGCAGTCTCAACCGACCTGCTCTTGCCATAGGCATGCTGTTTGTATTTGAGCATTTCGCCGGATATCCTACTCTTTATCATGGTGTCCACAATACGTTCCATGGTTTTGAGTAGAAAGGACGTAAGGTTTATGGGTCCGTAGGCGTTTGGTGTCGCATAACTTGCCTGGCCGGGTGTGGGTACAAATACCACCCTTGCCCCTACCAGGCTTTCGGAGTACATGCAAGTTCTAGGCACGCTGTGAAAATTTTGGCCAGATGGGGCGCCAGATAGTTCGCCTCTTTCTGTAGTAACGCAGAAAATATTAATTCAGGTCCGGGTGACTTAAATGGTTTGAAGCTCCTCAAGGCTCCCTTGATCATAAATTCTGTAGTGATAAGCTTCTGTAGTGAAAAGCCTCAATTTCACCATTCCAAAATTTCGGTGTCTCCGTGAGTCCCGTCGTATCATGTGAAAAATGCGTTTTTATCAAAAGACTCAACATGTCCTCCGTTGTATCTGTTCTCAATCCCATGTCGTCTACTATCGTTTCAGTTTGGACACTGACTTTTGAGAAAAATTTTTTCGTCATGACGGCGACATGGAAGCAGAAAAGCTTCCAGCTCGCACGTTTTGCCGCTCTGGTAATCTTATTGTATTCTTTATGCCGTGTGTAGTACACATCCCAGCAAACTTACGTTTTTTTTACAATGAGATCTGTTATAAAGTCTGCGGAGCTCATTCCCAATGTTGCGAATCTTCCCGGTCATCCAGGGTTTGGGCTGATTTGCTTTCCCGAAGAGGAGAACTATCATCGAAAGACTCCATTAGTGCAGTCGCAATCATGTAGACATTGTGGAAATTCTCGTCAGTGTCTTCTATGCTTGGACAATCTAAATGATCTTGACCAAGTCTTCCGAATTTTGGCCAGTTGGTTTTCAATATTGCAGCTCCGATGTGTGTGGCGGTGTCCGAGAGTCGAAAGACAGATAAAGTGATGCCAGGTATGCTCCACTGACTCCCTGTCTCATCAATGTTGCATTCGACGTTGACAGCTCTGGGGAAAATATTGGGTTGCCCAAAAAGTAATTGCGGATTTTCTAAAAGAAAGTAAATGCATTTTTAATAAAACTTAGAATGATCTTTAATCAAATATACTTTTTTTACACTTTTTTTCTAAAGCAAGCTAAAAGTAACAGCTGATAACTGGCAGAAGAAAGAAAGCAATTACAGAGTCACAAGCTGTAAAAAAATTTGTCAACGCCGACTATATGAAAAATCCGCAATTACTTTTTGGGCAACCCAATACATAATTAAAATTTGTATGACAAATAAGGCAGATCCTCGGCCAAGTACCAGTGTTGATAGTTGATACGGCTTAGTCAAGAAAAAATTTGTTCTAGGTCGTTCATGTCTTCTGGTTTAAGGCAATATGAATCTTGCCCTTGCTGATTTTCTTCATCAGAGCGTGTGCAGCAGTCTGGCTCCGCTGGAGGTTTATCTGGATTACATCAATCATTGGTCCTCCAGTAAATGGGCTTCTTGGGGCTAGGTTATGGTCTCATCGTCGGCGCCCTATTCCTTAAGCAACCATTGACTTTGCTGTTATTGCACTGCTTGATGTTTCAGTATTAGGTTCTTTGCCTCTACTAGTCTTCCGAATCTTTGGAATGTCGGTAATTGTTCCATCATAGGGTCCCTGTTCATTAGGCTCTTTTGAGTTTCCCGTCCCTGTATTGCCTGATGTTTCAAGATTACGATTATTGCCTATCGTAGTCTTCCAAATCTTAAGTAAATGAGCTTCTTGGGAGTAGCTGATGGTCTCATCGTCGGCTCCCTGTTCGTTAGGTAGCATTGGGATTCCTGTCGCTGCGCTGCCTCATGTTTCAATATTAGGATCTGTATCAATCCTAGTCTTCCGAATCTTGAGAAAGTCGGTTATGGGTTCTTCGTCGGTTCGTTAGGCTGTGTTGGGTCTCTCCCCCTTGCACTGCCTGTTGTTTTAGTATAAGGATCTTTGGTTATTCTAGTTTTCCCAATATTGAAAGGGTCGGTGATTGTCTCGTCATCGGCCCTCTGTTCGTTAGGCGGTATTGCGTGTCCTGCCACTGCACTGCGTAATGTCTCAATATGAGGATTTCTGCCTATCCTGGCCTTCCCAATCTTGAAAAAGATGGCCTTGGTCCCGCAGTATGCCATGCCTTTAGCCTTAGCCAAACTTGTCACGGAGACTTGATTAATGTCCACCACAAGGACGGTTTTTACCTCCTTCTCCTCCCTGTGGAAGATCTCCCATTTCTCTATGGCCAACTCTTGGTTTTGCGTGTTTAAGACGAATTCGCCGCCCTCATACTCGATTAAGACCGTCGCCTTTGTGAGCTGGTTGATATCGATTTTTCTTACAAGGCCGTGCTTTGTGCCCCAGGGAGTTTGGATATCTCGAACGAGCTTTTTGACGGTATCAATACTTTCTGCTGACGCAAAGCGCTGCGTTAAGATTTCGCCTCTAAACTAGCAGCCCATAATTCGCATGGGTGCACTTTCTTCAGAGTTCAACACATGTTCGATGACCTGGGACCGACGATCTGGTGAAATCTTATCGGTTGCACTGCCGACAGCGATGACTTTCATAAGTCATCTCATCTCCGCTGTGCTTCCTTGTCACTCAGGCGGAAGAGGGCAACTCCTTCCCATTTTCAGCGACCATATTCACTTTCCGTGATGGCGGTGGCATCCTTTTGGGAGCCCCAGTCCTCCATGAAGACCCAGTGGGCGTGCGCGTTTTCTTCGTTGCTGTTCCGACTTTGTCTCCCACGCAGGACACTGTATGAGGTCTCCATTGCGGAAGGGATGGCCTGGTCTTCCAAGAGTACTTGAGAGCGGGGAACTCTTTTTCTTCTTCAGCATCCTAGCAATGTTATGTTCTTCTGGAGATCTGATTCTTTTAGCAGCTTCCATTAAAGTGCTTGAGATGTCAGTTCCATTCCATTCAACATCCTGCACTTTCACCCGATTGCGTTGCCGGTGCATACTCCTCTATCTCCTTCGTCGGGCACCGGATCAGTTTCTCGGTCTTCTTGTGAGCGTAGCCAAATCTCACTTCCGCCATCATCCCTCTATGATCATCTCTCGATTTGGCTGCGATGACTGTTTAATTGACACTGTCTCTGTCGGAATCTGAATCGGAAACACCACCTTTACTTCACTTGGGACCGCCGATCTGGTGGAATCCTACCGGTTGCACTGCCGACATCGCTAACTGGCGGAAGACGGCAGCACCTTACCTTTTTCAGCGACCATCTTCATCTTCCGTGATGGGTGTGCCATCCTTGTGGAAGTCACAGTCCTCTATGAAGATTCAGGGGCCGTGCGCAGAACACTGTCTTGGTGTCTCCATTGCGGAAGGGATGGCCTGGTCTTCCCAGAGAACTTGAAAGCAGGGAGCTCTTTTTTTTCTTCAGCGTCCTAGCAGTGTTATGTTCTTCTGGAGATCTGATTCTCTTCCCAGCTTTCTTCAAAGTGTTTGGAATGTCAGTTCCATTCCTTTCAATATCCTGCACTTTCGCCCGACTGCGCTGCCGGTGCATACTCATCTGTCCCCTTCGTTGTGCACCGGATCACATACTCGGTCTTCTTATGAGCTTAGCTGAGCCAACGTTCACTTCCGCTTTCATCCCGCTGTCGTCATCTCTCAATTTGGCTGCGATGACTGTTCATTGACACTGTCGCTGACGGAATCTGAATCGGAAACACCACCTTTACTTCACTTGGGACCGATAATCTGGTGGAATCCTACCGGTTGCACTGGTGACATCGCTAACGGCCGGAAGAGGGCAGCTCGTTACCTCGTTCAGCGACCATCTTCATTTTCGGTGATGGTTGTGCCATCCTTTTGGAAGTCACAGTTCTCCATGAAGATTCAGGGGCCGTACGCAGGACACTGTCTGGTGTTTACATTGCGGAAGGGATGGCCTGGTCTCCCCAGAGTACTTGAAGGTAGGGAGCTCTGTTTCTTCTTCAGCGTCCTAGCAGTGTTATGCTCTTTTGGAGATCTGATTCTCTAACCGGCTTCCATCGAAGTGCTTGAGATGTCAATTCTATTCCTTCCAGCATCCTGCACATTCACCCGATTGCGCTGCCGGTGCATACTCCTCTGTCTTCTTCGTCGTGCACCGGATCAGTCTCTCGGCTCAGCGAAGCAGAGCCGACGCACGCTTCTGACGTCATCCTGCTGCTCTCATCTCTCGATTCAGCTGCAATGGCAGTTTCATTGACACTGTCGCTGTCGATATCTAAATCGGAAACACCACCTTTACTTGACCTGGGACCGGCGATCTTGTGGAATCCTACCGGTTGCACTGCCGACATCGCCAACTGGCGGAAGAGGGCAGCTCCTTACCTCGTTCACCGACCATCTTCATCTTCCGTGATGGATGTGTCATCCTTTTGAAAGTCACAGTCCTCCATTAAGATTTAGGAGCCGTGCGCAGGACACTGTCTTGGTGTCTCCATTGCGGAAGGGATGGCCTGGTCTTCCCAGAGTACTTGAAAGCAGGGAGCTGTTTTTTCTTCTTCAGCGTCCTAGCAGTGTTATGTTCTTCTGGAGATCTGGTTCTCTTCAAAGCTTTCGTCGAAGTGCTTGAGATGTCCGTTTCATTCCTTTCAGCATCCTGCGCTTTCGCCCGATTGCGCTGCCGTTACATACTCCTCTATCTCCTTCGTCTTGCCCCGGATTGCTTTCTCGGTCTTCTTGTGAGAACTCTCACTTCTGGCATCATCCTTTTATACTCATCTCGCGATTTTGCTGCGATGACTGTTTAATTGACACTGTCTCTATCGGAATCTGAATCGGAAACACCACTTTTACTTAAAGGCTAGGGACGAACTGTGCCGTCTCTTCTTCGTTTGTTAGTTTGATGACTGGTTGTGCGCTTGAAGCATTACTCTCGACTATAGGTGCCAAGGCACCACACCTATAGAAGGGACGGACAACATGCTACTGCCAGATGCCTTCACTGCAGCTGTTGGGTCTTTGGAGTCCATTTGAAGCCTACTACTGAAAGGCTTTACAATTTTTCGTAATAGGTACATATTCCGAGCTACGGATATTTTTTTTCTTCGAGGAACGAAATGACAACACCTCCGCTCCAATTAACGGTTACGATTTAAATTTCCATGGTGGTGGGTATTCGAAATTCAGCCCTGCCGCACATAGCACGCCCATAGTTCCGATCAATTTTCACGAGGAGTTTCGAGGTGTCGAGAAAGGATAATTTTGGAAAGTCTATCAGTCAGTAATACTGCCACAGTTATTGTTGATGAGCTTCAGCAAAACATATACAAGTTAATTTTGTTCCATAGTACCAGGACAATTCTCATTTTCACCGATGGCCCATCCTCTTCCTTGCCACTTTCGTAGACAATAACATTAATTTTTCCAAGTAAGAGACTAGCATTGAGCTTTTCGCCGCAGTTCAAAACTGTATGCGTACCATAAATGACAAAGACGAGACAATTTGTCTTTGATGTTAAGCGCACATAACAAAGGCTGGCTCACCCACATAATGACAGACAAATTCGAATACAAACACAGTTACGAGTATATCCTTTGTGTATTTAACAGGGCATTTTGAAACTGTGTTGTTAAACACACATTGACATTCTCTTACCCCATATACGGCACATACTGTTCGAACAGAGTAGCATATATACATATATGAGCAAATACATACACACACACACACACGCACCTACCACCAACACTTTTGTAGAAGTGGAGCAGAAAATATGAGTCATGCTTTTAGATTAATTTGGCAAATAATCTAAAAATATTAAAATTCTTTCGTTACGCATTTTGAGAGCACTCGGACAACAGCATTAGCAGCGCAGTAATTCAGCTAACCGAAGGAGTTGCCATTTTGCCCAAGGGGCCATTAATACGATGTGGGCTTCCACCAGGGATGTTGTTGCTGTTATTAATGAAGTTGTTAAAACTAAAACAGTGGAGGATTATTGTGGCATAACAAAAAAAAAAAAATTAAATAGGAAACATGACAATCTTAGTTGATTTCTCCTGATGACCGTTTGCGGAACTCTTTCCGATAAACAAGGCTAATCGCCAGAAATTTAGTATAAAACCTTAATTTTGTAGGTTTCTATACCCACCTAGTCAGTCCCTTTGTAGCACTTTACCTCGAAGCATTCATCTGGGACCCCATGAATTTATTTATTCTTCATCGTCTTGACATTCTAAGTCGATCCAGCTATGTCCATCTGTCTGTCCATCCGTCTGTCCGTCCGAATAGGTGAAAGGTTTATATGGCAGCTATACCTGTTCATGATCCTTTTTGTCGGTCCGTCTGTCGAATACCTTATAGTGATCGAACGAATGAAGGTATCCGTATGTAGATGTATCTCTTTGGGGATTGCAAATGGGGCATATCGGTTCCGATTTTGATATAGCTTCCACGTAAACCGATCTACTGATTTTACTTCTTGAGCTCCCAAAGCCGCAATTGTTATCCAATTTGACTGAAATTTTGCAGCTTGAATGTGGTATGGCTGCAAAATTTCAGTCAAATTGAATAACAAATGCCGCTTTGGGAGCTCAAGAAGTAAAATCAGTAGATCGGTTTACGTGGAAGCTATATCAAAATCGGAACCGATATGCCCCATTATGATAAAGAGTAGGACAGCCAGCGAACTGCTCAAATACAAACAGCATGACTGTGACAAGGGAAGGTTGCACTAGATTGTGCATGAAATAGAAGAATCCTTCAACCCCAAGATCAACACACTAGCGGTATGTATTGACATCGAAGGACACTGATCCAATCCTTAGACCAGTACCAGGTGGACCCGGTCCTTTGAGACTAGATAAACCATATGCTAAGGAACAGGTGGAGAAATTGCGGGCCCCATGACATAAATATAAGGGAGAAAGTGGCACAAGGTACGCCACAGCGGGAGCATTTTATCGCCACTCCTATGGGTGACCACTATAAATGACCTATTACGGATGCTGACTGAAGAGGGATTTGAACCCGTCTGCTATGCATACGATGTTACAATACTTCTAAGCGACAAGGATCTGAACCAGCTATGCAGAAAGGCCGAAGGGGTTTTGCATATGGCATATGACTGGGCTAGACCCAGAGGTCTCAATGTTAACCCAGAGAAGACTGAATTATGCCTCTTCACGAGGAAGACTAAAGTGGGTCAATTTAGCGCATCACGTTTCCTCAATAAGACGATTTCGATATCTGACAAGGTCAAATACTTAGGTGTGATCTTGGACAGGAAACTGAATTGGAAGTGTCACATTCAGGAGCGTACTGAGAAGGCTCACAGATGTTGGACATTATGTAGACGGGCCGTAGGCTTTAAATGAGGCCAGAATCCGAGGATAGTCCACTTGCTCTACAGGAGCGTGATTAGACCATTACTTACCCACGCCTCAGTAGTTTGGTGGTCTGCTATGGAGAAAAAGTGCAACATAAGGATCATACAACAGGTTCAGAGAATATGTTGTCTTGGCATAGGCGGAGCGATGAGGACCACGCCCACTAGGGCATTGGAGACTATTCTAGATATCCCACCCATTGTCATACAGACAAAGTGTGAGGCAGCCACTGCGGCTATGAGCCTTATGGCTCTGGGAGAATGGATTGAGGATGGTAGCAGCTCATAGCATCGCGGTATAATCGAGACGACGATAGGAAACCTGGAAGGAAGGGAAGAGGTTTCCAATCGGATACCTGAGATGAACCTTGAAGTCGAGTGCCAGGTACTACTGCCAGCAGCACAAGCTTGGATTGACGGATCTCTGGTATTGCCATCTGGAATCTT
Organism: Stomoxys calcitrans; assembly: GCF_963082655.1. Taxonomy (NCBI): domain Eukaryota; kingdom Metazoa; phylum Arthropoda; class Insecta; order Diptera; family Muscidae; genus Stomoxys; species Stomoxys calcitrans. The sequence continues at coordinate 100,042,307 of NC_081556.1, read as the reverse complement.
ATATCACACGGATGGATCAAAGCTAGATGACAGAGTGGGCCTGGGGGTCTTCATTGAGATCCCAGGGACTGGGATATGTTTTAGACTGCCTGACCATAATATGGTCCTACAGGCGAAGATCCAGGCGATCACGCAATGCGTGAGGTGGTATGATGCTAACGCAACGACGTAGAGTGTGAACAACTTTACCGACAGTAAAATTGCCATAAGGGCAGTAACAACCAGGACGGTAAGGTCACGAACAGTCTTGGAGTGTAAGAAGGACATTAACGCCTTCTCTGAGGATGGCGAAATCCGCATCGTTTGGGTGCCAGGCCGTAACATAGTAAGGGGGAATGAAAAGGAAGACGATGTGGCGGTGAAAACCAGAGAACTGCCGTCAATAAACTTGGTTAACCCGAAGCCTTTCGGATCGACGAAGTCCGAGTTAAGGGCATGGGCGATGAATGTGCATGCAACCCTGTGGAACACCGAAATGGACTGTAGGGAGGCGACAATCTTATGGGGGGGATCCAGATCGTGAGAAGACCAGGCTATTACTGAAAGGAACTAAGAAGGAGGTCAGTATAGCTATTGGCATCATGACGGGACACATTGGACTACGAGTTCACTTATGTCAAATCGATGCGGCAAGTGATAGCATGTGTAGGGCATGCGGGCAAGATGAGGAGACTGTGGAACATTTCCTTTGTCATTGCCCGGCTTTCGCGTCTAACAGATAGCGGCACTTAGGTTGAGACATAATACCAGGCATGATCCAACGTAGGGGCGTGGTATGGAAAAAACAATTAAGGATTTTGTAAGTACCACGGAATTCCTAACTTAGATTTTCGTTTTTTGCTGTTGATTTTTTATACCTACCATCGTAGGATAGGGGCTATATTCATTTAGTCATTCCGTTTGCAACACATCGAAATATCAATTTCCGACCCTACAAGGTATATATATTACGGATCGTCGTAAAATTCTAAGACGTGTCTGGCCGACCGTCCCTTGTAATCACTCTTGTGCCTTCAAAAATTGAAATATTCTGCTGAAATTTGGCACAGACATGTCTTTTTGATGCAGGCTGGTTAAGTTATTGAACGGACCAAATTGGACCATATTTGGATATAGGTGCTATATAGACCGATTTTCCGTGTCTGGCCGACCGTCCCTTGTAATCACTCTTGTGCCTTCAAAAATTGAAATATTCTGCTGAAATATGGCACAGACATGTCTTTTTGATGCAGGCTGGTTAAGTTATTGAACGGACCAAATTGGACCATATTTGGATATAGGTGCTATATAGACCGATTTTCCGATTAGGGGGAAAATGCCCATAAAAACTTAATTTTTCAGACGATTTTACTGAAATTTGAAACAATGAGTAGGTTGAGGTTTCCCGACATCTGACCCAAATATGGTCCAGATCGGACTATATTTAGATATAGCTACCATATAGACCGATCACCCGGTCTGAAGGTCATAAAAGCTTTATTTATTACCCAATTTCGCTGAAATTTGCAACAGTGGCTTATTTTAAGCCTCGAGACATATGATATAAATATGGTACGGATCGGACTATATTTAGATATAGCTGCCATATAGACCGATCTCCCGATAAAGGGTCTTAAGCCCATAAAAGCTTTATTTATTACCCGATTTCGCTGAAATTTGGAACACTGCGCAGTTTTAAGCATCTCAACATCCGACCCAAATATGGTACAGATCGGACTATATTTAGATATAGCTACTATTTAGACCGGTCCCCCGATAAGGGGTCTGAAGGCCATGAAAGCTTTATTTTTTAACCGATTTCGCTGAAATTTGCAACAGAGAGTTAGTTTAAGCCTCCCGACAATTGACCTAAATATGGTTCTGATCGGACTATATTTAGATATAGCTGCCATATAAACCGATCTCTCGATTAAGGGTCTGAAACCCATAAAAGCTTTATTTATTTCCCGATTTCGCTGAAATTTGGAATAGTGCGCAGTTTTAGGCATCTCAACATTCGACCCAAATATGGTACAGATCGGACTATAGTTAGATATAGCTGTCATATAGACCGATCTCCCGATAGAGGGTCTGTAGCCCATAAAAGCTTTATTTTTTAACCGATTTGCAACAGAGAATTATTTTAAGCCTCCCGACATTTGACTTTAATATGGTTCAGATCGGACTATATTTAGATATAGCTGCCATATAGACCGATCTCTCGATAAAGGGTCTGAAGCCCATAAAAGCTTCATGTATTACCCGATTTCGCTGAAATTTGGAATAGTGCGCAGTTTTAACCCTCTCAACATCTGACCCAAATATGGCACAGATCGGACAATATTTAGATATAGCTGCCATATAGACCGATGTGTTGATAAAGGGTCAGAGGGCCATAAAAGTTTTATTTATTATCCGATTACGCTGAAATTTTAAACAGTGAGTAGGTTAAGACCTCCAAATATTCGACCTAAATATGGTTCTGATCGGACTGTATTTAGATATAGCTGCCGTATGGACCGATCTGCCGATAAGGGGACTGAAGCCCATAAAAGCTTTATTTATTATCCGTTTTCGCTAAAATTTGACACACTGAGTTCCTTAAGTTATCCAATTTTCACCGGATTGTGATGAAATGGGGTGTACATATATACCCGAGGTTGTGGGTATTCAACTTAATGCCTTTTTACTTGTTTTTAACTTTTTTTAAATTTGAAAATAGCTGAAAATGTTTGCTGTTTATGCAACAAATTACTGCTGTCCCATTTTCAGCAGACTTTCTGGTAATTCAGCAATCATTTTTGCTGCTTTTACTAACAAATTTTTATGGGTGTCCACAAACCGATCTCCCGATTTGACATCTTAAGCCCTTGGAAGCCTCAATTGTTATCCGATTAGGCTGAAATTTTGCAAAGGGTGTTTTGTTATGACTTCCAACAACCCTGCCATGTACGGTTCAAATCGGTCTGTAACCAGATATAGCTTCCTAGAAAAAGAATTTATGCCTTTTTGTTATTTGTTGTCATTGCGTATCATTCATTTGCCTATTTAATATTCTATCACCCATTGTGCAGTGCTGCATCAGCAACCTTTTGGGGGCTGTTGACATTGTTGAACACCCCTCAAAGGCAACAAACAAAAAGCGATAATGCGTCTCCACCCTTCGAGTGGGTTGTGTTGCTCTTTAATACCTAGCGCTCAGAGGAGAGTTTTGTGGGAGTGATGGCTTCGGTGTTAGTGATGGACGAAGATGTGATTATTTGCGTCCAACAAGAAGGAGAAGACTGCAAAAAGAGGGAAAAAAGCTAACAATAATGAACAGCACCACATTCGAGTAGTGGGCGTTTGTTAGCATAGATGTGTTGTACGTATCTGTGTGTATATGTTGGGGCGTATTTGTGTGTCAGTGTGCACCATACTTTGTGTATTCACAGAGGAATTTGTTTTTTTTTTGAGTTCTAGTAGCTCTTTTTTTGGTAAAGGGTATGAAGTTGCTTTAGCCAATGCGTATGTAAGTTCCCAGAAGAAAGAAACTGGGAGAATTTCGTAATGAGTGTGTGCTGCTTTTTTTTCCTTCTTCAGAGTTGCCCCAAACTCATTTAAAAAAAAATTTGGGTTAATGTTTTTGGCACAAGGGCAAATTTTTCACAAACTTCAGGCAAAACGGATAGTAACTACGCCCTCTAGAGGCTCAAGAAGTCAAATCGCGAGACTGGTTTATATGGTTTATATGCTTTATCAGATTATTGACCGGTTTTGTTGTAGACAAACATTACGAGCAGTCTTTAATCGGGCGGTAATTGCTCCTTCTAGAGGCCCAAGAAGTCAAATCTATATAGCCGATTATATGTCAGCTGCATTAGATTGTGAACCGATTTGAACTATAATTGCCACAGTTTTTGAAAATCATAACAAAACGTCACGTGCAAAACTTCAGCGCCCTCCAGAGGCTTAAAAGTAAAATCGGAAGATGGGTTTGTATAGGAGCTGTAGCAGGTTATGGGCCGATTTGGACCATAATTGACACTGCTGTTGGAAGTCATAGAAAAACTCTATCTCTCGTTTGCATGATTCTGTTGAGAATCCAGATCCAGGAAATCTGCGACTAAGATGGGGTGCATCCAAAGGCATCTGGGTCTTTAACGAGTGGGTCTGGCTGGGCAGTTAAACAGGTGACGTGTGTCGTGTGGTCATTGGTCACAATCGGAACATATATCCTGCACGTTGGCATCAATCCTGGCTCTGAAGGAATTGAGGCGGCTGAATCTGCCGGGTCCTAATTGAGCCAGAACTACGCTGGTTTGCCGGTGGAGATCAATTTTTGCAGGTGCAATGGGAGGCTGTCATTCTCCAAGGACCACATTCACTCGGTAGCTATTCAGCACATCTGCTAACGTATCTGCATGAATGTTGTCTAGACCCACTTGATACGCAGCTTGATCTAGAGGTTCTCTCTATCTCTCTGGGCAGTGAATACCTGTCCACAAGATGATGATTTAGATAGTCTCTGCGATAACAGGCCAATACCTTGAGTAGACAGCATGTAGTTATGTCTTCGCACAGGTATGATCTTTGTCTCCTGATGGTCCACGTAAGAACTAAAGAGACAGCTCGTCGCAGTTCGAAGGGCAGCATTCTCACAGATCTGAATATTATTCCACTGCGTGTCACAGAGCTAACGAGACCACACTGGCTCTGCATAACTTACCACAGACCGGCCAAATGCCTTGTACGTGGTCAACAAGGTTTCTTTGTCAGCACCCCAAGTGCTACCGGCAAGTGAGTTTAGGACCTCGTTTCTATTTTTGACTTTATCGCAAATTGCTGTGGCATGTGAGGAGGATTTGTAAGAGCTGCCAATTGTGACACTAAGTATTTTGGGACACTTGGTGGTCGGAATTGTCACTCCGTCGACCATTACTTTCAGCTCCCTACGCACCTCATGCGTGTATGTAGTAAACAATTCGGTTGAAGATTTGATGGCAGATATCTTCAAATTTCTTGCAGCGAAATAAGCGGCAAATTCGTTGAGGTCGATGTGAATGGGGGAGAGTAGAGACTGAACAGTGCCGGAGATATCACCCCGCTTTGAGAAACTCCCTGTTTCACTCTACGGTGTTTCGATTTCTTGTCCATAAATTCCACAAATGACTGTCAAATTGGAAACGAATTGCGCCCTCTATTGGCTCACGATGTTAAGGGCCGAGATCGATGCGCCCTCTATTGGCTCAGGATGTTAAGGACCGAGCTCGGTTTATATGGGAGCTATATCAAGACCAATGGACAGATATGGCCGATTTACAATTCCAAAGGTCCTACCCTAATAGGATTTATTTGTGCCTAGCTTTACTCCTTCAAAAGTTAGCGTGCTTTCGACAGACAGGCAGACGGAGGGCCATGGTTAGATTAAGAATTTATATACCTTATATACTTCTCCACAAAGAGGTGTCGCCCTGCCGCACAGACTCGACTATAAAAGGAGAGCTTAAACTTGAATCGGACAGCACTCTTTGATGTGCGAGAAATTTGCTCCTGTTTCTTAATGGAATGTATCTGCGTATGGAGTCTAAGGCGAATGTTTCGATGTGTGACAAACGGAATGGCCACTATAGCGCAGAGGTTTGCAGTTCCGCCCATAACGCTGAATGGCTAGTTTCGAGTTCTGGCGAGACCATCAAAACAGTTTTTTTGTGTTGGTTCTCCTCACCTTATGCTGGTGACATTTGTGAGGTACTATTTCACGTAAGTACACCAAAGAGGTGTCGAAATGCGGCATGACGCACAGTGGGAGAAAATTTAAAAAAAAAAAAATTGTAAAAAATATGCCGAGTGAGAACGGGCAGAGATATCTCTCTGAAAAAATGATAAGAGCTGAGGTGTTAACGAGATCGTGTGCAATATTTCAAGGCTCTAGGTTGTCCGGGGGTCTTTTGGCAAGCCCCTAAAGTTGGTCACCTAGGTATTTCGAAAAATTGTTCGGGGTGCCAATTCTTCATATATGGTCTGATTTTCAATTTTTTTAGTGCTCCTCTTGAAGTATACAATATCTCCACTGGTATCGGGGATATACGAGTTTTAATTTTTATTTGTTGAGGGTTGCCTTCGCATTTTGCAATTCGTAAAGGCATTTGTGCTAAATAAAAATATCTAGGGCGGCCCCCTAAATATCCTACCCTAAATAAGGATACAGTGTTTAAGTTATTAAAAGCAAACTAAATTTCGCTTAAAGAGCCCTATTTTCAAAAACGCCAACCATCTCCGAGATTTGGCGTTTTTAAAAATAGGGTAAGGGGAGGGTCCGCCCATTAAAGTTTCAATGTTAGATCTACTTCATTCTCTTGGATTTGGTGGTGGATTGGAGTAACCAAACTCTTTGGCCCGAAAGTGGATATCAAATTCATACTCCACTCCCAAAAACCACATTGGAGCAACATAATACTATAGTCGGTATATATGTGTGGTTTATGGGGAGTTTATGAGGTGAGGCGTCCCTAAAACACTTGACCATGAAACAAATACAGGTTTGAGCCCCTTTTTGCCATAATTCACAAATGTGTCCAGCTTAAGGGGTATGCAGGCTGGAGCGGCCACCCACGTACTTAGCCCTTCAAAAATATCTGCATAGTGCTCTTCTCTTAAATTTATTTTAGTTGAGCCCCAATTGCCATTGGTTTAGGGGAGTTTATGGGGTGACACAACCTCCAAACATTTGGCCTCAAAATTGGATATCAAATGCATATTTTACTATCAAATATCTATTATCTACCGCCATAGTAGAAGGGAGTTTAGAGGCGGACCTTGAAGTAATGTCAGCATCGTGCTGGAGCAAGATTTTGTTTGAGCCCCATAATGTCAAGCATTTGAAGGTGGCGAGCAAGATATTCAGGGCTGCGGGTGACGTTCAGATCCACCCTAAATATTTTTTTTCGAATCATTCATTCGAAATCATATTTCAAAGCTAGCACTTCGGATACAAATGCAAATTTTTTGCAAATTTTGCCCATGAACATTCCACTAAGGAACAGGGGCAAACTTCTCACATATTAATGACTGCAGTCCGATTCAAGTTTAAGCTCAATGATAAGGGGCCTCTTTTTTGTAGCCGAGTCCGAACGGCGTGCCGAAGTGCGACACCTCTTTGGAGAGAAGTTTTACATGGGATAGTATCTCACAAATGTTGCCAGCATTAGGAGGGGAAAACCACCGCTGAACATTTTTTCTGATGGTCACGCCAGTATTCACGGCGTGGACATGCTAACCTCTGCCCTACGGTGGCCTCCCAGCACTTCGGATACCACATTTTTTAAGATCCGTAAGTCCTTCTGTGTCTATCCCAATATGAGGTTAAAAAGCTTACTCTCCTACTAAAGACCTTTTATTGCTGTCCTATTCTATCCTGATAGGCCTTCATATTTTATTTTTAATTATTTTTTTTTGGCTAGGATGTGGGGAGCGCAATTGCCCTCTGACACATTCTTTCATTTGAGTACAATTTATTCTCAGTCATCCCTCACGACTGTTTGGCGATGTATTTATAGGGAGGAGAGGATCGGTCCCCCCGACGCTAAGAACCAAACCACAATTTATTTGAGTCTTGTATTGTCGCAATCTATTTGTCCTGCGGAATGGTAAGACGTGACCCAGATACTTGAATCCTTATACCAACATTAGATTCGAAATATACTGTCATCGTCTTTTCTTTTAATTAACATCCCGATCGAACTACACGTTCTATTCAAGAATATTTAGGTGGGTCCCAAACTCTGTCCTAAATGTGTATACCAGATTCGTAGTCAACTCCCAAAGACCTCTCATTCGATACCCATTTTGTGACGTTGGACATTTATGCCCGTTTTGGGGTTTTTTTTTTTTGGGTTGGGGAGGCCCCATAAATACCTTGGACCGAATTCTTATAACAGATGTGTACTCAGCTTCCAAATATCTTTCGTTTGATACCCATATTGTCCCAATCTGTAAATATGTCCTGTTGAGGGGTTTTGGCAGGTGGGGAGGCGCCCCAGACCTCAAGCAATAAATTTTTATATTAAAATTGGACTGTACCTTTAAATAGCTTTCATTTGATATTCATATTGTTCCAATCGGCAAATTTGTCTTGCTGGGGGGTTTTGGGGGTGGCGAGGGTCTTTAAACACCAAAAAATATTTTTTTTTTCAGATTTGTATTCTACTCTTAAATACCTTTCATTTGATACCCATATTGCCCAAAGCGGTTAAAGTGTTCTGTTTGGTGGTGTTTTTGGGGGTGGGGGACCCTCCGACACCTAGGGTAACATTTTAATGCCAAGTTCGTACTCTACTCTTAAATACATCTCATTTGTCCTCTTGGGGCTTTTTTGGGGGTGGGGGACTCCCCCGAAAATTCCCCCCCCCCGGAACATAAAAATGAAATTTGTATACGAAATTCGTACTCTACTCTTAAATACCTTTCATTCGATACCCATATTGTCGTAGTCGGTAAACATGTCCGTTTGGGTAGGTTTTGATATGGGGCGTCCCCCCAGGTTAGTTTACCCCAAAAGTGTAAACCAATTGCGTGTTTTGGAGTAAAATGAAGTGGCATGCAATATTTCGCTTAAAACGGAGCACCCATGTACGAGATTTGGCATTTTTAAAAATTGTGGTAAGGGGGAGGGTCCTCCCCCCCTTAGGATTTCAAAAAATTTAGTACCCTATGTTCATAAAAGGGAGTCAAACTCTTCCATCTGTGAAAATTTTAATGAAAATCGGTTCAGCCAACAAACTAACAAACAAAGCGCAACAATTTCATTTTTATATAATAGAGGTACAAAGATATTTCCTTGTTGTAGAAAATATTCTCTCTTTTCCTCTTTTTTGCCCAACGTAATACCTAGACGGCAACCCTGTTTGTTCTACCTCCCCGCGTTTTTTTTTTGTGTTTTTGAGTGTATTAGTGTCTCTGTCGGTGTTTTTGTATGACATTATTAGATTACAAGACAAATGTTTGCTGTTATCATAGACGAAAAAAAAGACGAACGAAATTAACTAATGTTTCCAACAACGTTTTCCACTCGACTTTTTGCCATGCTGCACTCACAGAATTTCTCTTTGATGATGACGACATACTTCACGGATTCATGGATTGAGAAGGCGATGAAAGTTTGCTGTTGTATGTAAAAAGTGATGCTACTGTTAAGTGGGCCGCCAATATGCTATGGAAGGGAGGTTGAAAGGCAAAGAGATTCGATTTAGAAGCTTCTTCAGTTCACTAAAATGTTTTTTTTTTCTGCATTATCTATATTTTTGCTATCTTTATACATATGCTGTGTTTAATGTTAACTCTAACCAGTGCAAGTTAGATTTACTGGATGGAATTCCATAGTTGAACTGGATAGTTATGGACATTATTATCGTATTAGAATGGTTAGGTTAGGTAAGAGAGGCAATCCTTTACAGACTCACTTTGACAATTTTAAGTCCATTGTGATACCACAGTAGCGACAGACCAAGAGTACTGGCGGGAATCGAACCCACGATCCCTGCACTCGGGCCTCGGGGGAGAGCTTAGCCCCCCCGAAACCTTTCTACGCTTATGACTTGGACAGGATACTGAATTGGATGTGTCATATTCAGGAGCGTACCGAGAAGGCTCACAGATGTTGGGCATTAGACGGGTAGACGGGACGTAGGATGGCAAGGGGGGGGGGGGGGGGGGTTAAAATTGTTCTGAAGTGTGCCTTGACAGCCCCACCCCCCCTACCCCCCCTCAAGAATTTTAAAAATTTCATTGTTTTCGGAAAAATATGCCAACTTTGTTGCTATTCAAGGGGTTCCCCCCTCAGAAAAGGCGACCTCCCAAGTGCAGCGTTAAGAAGTCCCCTCACTACTCACAGGTGGACCACCTTCAGTGTTCAACATCAGACAACATCAACATGAGCGAAAATCCGTTCGTTTACTAGATGCTTCACTTGGGACCTATGATCTGGTGCAACTATACCGGATGCACTGCCGATATCGATGACTGCATAAGTCATATCTCTTTTGTGCTTCCTTGCCACTCTGGCACAAGAGGACGGCTCCTTGCCTTTTTCAACGCACCTTTCTTCTCCGTGATGTCTGTGGCGTCCTTTTGAAAGTTACAGTCCTCCACGAAGACTTCGTTTCTGTTTCGACTTTGTCTCTCTCACCAGGCCAGTCTCTGAAGTTTTCATTGCGAGAGGTCTGGCGTGGTCTTCCCGGAGTACTTGAAAGCGGGGAGTTCTTTTTCTCTTTCAGGGTTTTAGCAGTGCTATGCTCCTCGGGAGATCTGATTCTCTTACCAGCTTCCGTAGAAGTGCTTGGAATGTCAGTTCTATCGCTTCCAGCATCCTGCACTTTCGCACTATTGCTCTGCCTCCTTCGTCGTGCCCCGGACCACTTCCTCGGTACTCTTGCTAGACCAAAGCCTTCGCTAACTATTGCCGTCATCTCGTCCTCATTTCCCGATTCGGCGGCGATGACTGTTTCAATGACTTTGTCGCTGTCTAAATCAGAATCGGGAACATCGCTTTTATATAAAGGCTGAGGACGAGCTGCGCATCCCTCTGGTTTATCTTCCTTATTCTTTAGTCTGACAACTGGTTGTGCGCTTAAAGCATTACTCTTGACTCCAGGTGCTAAGGCACCCACATCTATAGAAGGTTCGAACAACATGCTACGGTCTGTGCCACCACCGTAGCTGTTGGGTCTCTGGAGTCCCTTTTGAGCCTTCTCCAAGAGGCTTTAAAAATTTTTTTAACTGATATTTTTCTTTGAGGAGCGAAATGAAAACACGTCCGCTCCACCTGACGGTTACTAAAATAGAGGCTTACTATTCTCAATTTTTGTGGATAGTAAAACGGCGCTGAAGGCCCCGGCAGCGGTTCAAGTCGAGGCTTGTCGTGAGATGCAAGAAGCGTTTCAGGCGTTTGGAGTCTGTTGTTACATTCTGCCGGGTTCCGGGCCATCAAGGAGTGGCGGGGAATGAAGCGTCTGACGAGCTGGCCAGGTTTGGGTTGCGAATGGACTCTGAGGGTGGGACTCCGATAATGAACCCCCCTCTGCGTTGATTGTTTTGGATGGTGGATGCCTACTATGACGAGGACATAAATTGTCTTTGAGCTGTGAAAGCATGACCTTGGATTGTTGGTGAGAGTTCTGAACGGCCATTGCTATGTCAGATCGCTGACATGGCAAGGTCTGTAAGAATGTGGAGAAGTTTGAAGACGATTGAGCATCTTCTGTGCCAAAACCCCGCGATGATGGAGAGAAACCCTGGGATTATGGATGAACTCCTCTTATGTTCACAGAACTTTTTACAGACTTTCAGGTTATTCTGGACTTCTGCAAGGGTCAGATGGTTGACGGGGCGGCTCTCTAATCAGATAGATTTCTTTTGTTCTCTATGCCGGATTGTCTGGCGAGCTGGCCAGGTTTGGATTGCGAATGGACTCTGAGGGTGGGACTCCATGATGAACCCCCTCTGCTTTGATTGTTTTGGATGGTGGATGCCTACTATGACGAGGACATCGATTGTCTTTGTGCTGTGAAAGCATGACCTTGGATTGTTGGTGAGAGTCCTGACCGGACACTGTTATGTCAGATCTCTGACATAGCAAGGTCTGTAAGAATGAGGAGAAGTTGGAGACGATTGAGCAGCTTCTGTGCCAATACCCCGCGATGACAGAGAAAAGCCGTGGGATTATGGATGAACACCTCTTATGTTCACAGAACTCTTTAAAGTCTCTCCTTCCCTGAGTCATTCTAGACTTCTGTAAGGGTCCATGGTGGTGGACGGGGCGGCTTTCTAATCGATTTAATTTCTTTTGGTCTCTATGCCGGCTTGTTAGTTAATCTTAAGGCGTTTGTTTTCTAAAGGCGTTCGTTTGAGTCTTTATATTTCATCTCTTTCTACGACAAAACCATAGGATTATGGGTGAACACCACTTTCCTTCACTAAACTCTTTACAGTCTTTCAATATCCGAGTCATTCTGGACTTCTGTAAGGGTCAGGGATGGTTGATGGGTGCGGCTCTCTAGTCGGTTAGATTTCTTTTGGTCTCTCTGCTGGCTTTAAAGCTTATCTTAATCTTTTTCTAAAGGCTTTCGTTTGTGTCTTCATATTTCATTTCTTTCTAGGACAAAAACACAAGACGACAGGTCTCCGAGTGAGGCGTTTGGCAACTGCGAGTGCTCGAGTGCGCGTCCTTTAACATGTCATGTCAACATTTCATTTCATATGAGTTGCTTTGTGTTTGGTTATGCCAATTGTATCGTCACTGCAACAAAGTTCAAAAAATAATCAAAAATTATTCAATTGTTGGAAACTTTTCTAGTTTGTGTGGACTCCCCTCTATGTGTACTCCCAATTGGTTTTGACTGTGTTTTTTATGTTTTTTCGGTTTTCAGCCTGAAGTAGCCAAAACTTTCTGTATACGTATATTTTATTGCATTCAAATGGAGTTTAATCGGTTGATGGCTTTTTTTTTTGTCTATAAAATATATTTTTCCATCACCGAATACATTTTTTCCAGCAAAACTCTTTGATTTTCGGGGTTTTTGCAAACAGAGACAAAAGTTCTATGAATTGGCCATTGAAGAACATCGAAAACTATTCAAGCGTTCCCCTTTATATATTTTTAAATGTTTTTGTTATTTTTTATAGTTTTTTGATCAATTTTTTGTGTGTTATATTTTTTGCTTTGATTATTTTTTGTAGTTAGGAATTTTCATGGTTGAACAAAATTTTCAAAGCAAAGTGTTGGTAGAATATTTTGTTTTTTTTTTTGTTTTGGAAATCTCTGGAATTTTTACAGTTTGTTAAATTGCTTTATAACAAAATTGCAAAGTTGAATTTGTTTTTGTTGGTTTTGTGTGCGAATTCAATTAAAATTTAAACCTAATCTATCGAAGTAAACTACAATTAAATTTGTGAAATTCATTTTGTGGATAGCAATGTTGTGAAATAACTACACTATGTGGTGTGTAAAAATTTTACAAACAAGACAGAATGATTTGAGATTTTTTTTTTAAATATAATAATGAATTGTGGTTTCCTTCTTTGGTGACAATGTAAGGTGAATAAAAGAGGAAGAAGTAAAAAGGTCGGCCGGCGTAAAATAGCCCACTACTTAAAATTTCAGCGAAATCGGGTAATAAACAAAGCTTTAATAGCCATTAGACCCTTTATCGAGTGATCGGTCTATATGGCAGCTTTATCCAAATATAGTCCGATCTGAAACATATTTAGATCATATGTCGGGAGGCTTAAAATAACCCACTGTTGCAAATTTCAGCGAAATCGGGTAATAAATAAAGCTTGTATTGGCTTCAGACCCTTTATCGGGAGATCGGTCTATATGGCAGCTATATCTAAATATGGACCGATCTAATCCACATTTTGATCAGATGTCGGGAGGCTTAAAATAATCCACTGTTGCAAATTTCAGCGAAATCGGGTGATAAATAAGGCTTTTATGGGCTTCAAACCCTTTATCGGGAGATCGGTCTATATGACAGCTATATCTAAATTTGAACCGATCTAACCCACATTTAGGTCAGATATCGGGAGGCCTAAAATAACCCACTGTTGCAAATTTGAGCGAAATCGGGTGATAAGTAAAGCTTTTATGGGCTTCAGACCCTTTATCAGGAGATCGGTCTATATGAGAGCTATATCTAAACATAGTCCGATATGAACCATTTTAACGTCTGATGTCGGGAGGCTTTAAAAACCCACTGTTGCAAATTTCAGCGAAATCGGGTAATAAATAAAGCTTGTATTGGCTTCAGACCCTTTATCGGGAGATCGGTCTATATGGCAGCTATATCCAAATATAGTACGATCTGAAATATATTAAGATCATATGTCGGGAGGCTTAAAATAGCCCACTGTTTTAAATTTCAGCGAAATCGGGTAATAAATAAAGCTTGTATTGGCTTCAGACCCTTTATCGGGAGATCGGTCTATATGGCAGCTATATCCAAATATAGTACGATCTGAAATATATTTACATCATATGTCGGGAGGCTAAAAATAACCCTCTGTTTTAAATTTCAGCGAAATCGGGTAATAAATAAAGCTTTTATGGCCTTCAGACCCTTTATCGGGAGATCGGTCTATATGGTAGCTATATCTAAACATAGTCCGATCTGAACCATATTTAGATCATATGTTGGGAGGCTTAAAATAACGCACAGTTTCAAATTTCAGCAAAATCGGATGAAAAATAAAGTTTTTATGGGCATTAGACCCTTTATCGGAAAATCGTCTATATAGCAGCTATATCCAAATATGGTCCGAGTTGGCCCGTTCAAGAACTTGACCAGCGTGTATCAAAAAGACGTATCTGTGCCAAATTTCAGCTCAATATCTCAATTTTTGAAGATTGTGGAGTGATTACAACAGACAGACCGACAGACGGACAAACGGATAAACGGGCAGACGGACAAGCGGACATTCGGACATCGTTAAATCGTCTTAGAATTTTACGACGATCCGAAATATATATACTTTTTAGGGTCAGAAATTGATATTCCGATGTGTTGCAAATGGAATGACTAAATGAATATACCATCTATCTTACGGTGGTGGATATAACAAGTAAGAGCGCACTAAGTTCGCGCGGGCCAAAACTTATATACCCTACACCATGGATAGCATTTGACGAGTTTTTTACCTAATATCTCTTCATAGGCAAGCAAAGGGTAATGGATAAGAATTGCCAGGTTATTGGAGCTATATCAGGTTATACATCAATTTGGGATATACTTCGTTTGATGTAGAATTCATTGGGCGAAATTTCATCCAAATCGGGTGTTCGGTAAATAGTGGAGCTCTATAAGATTATCATTGAGCTTTAACTTGAATCGTACAGCACCAGTTATATGTTTGCCATATTGGGGTAGCGCAGAGGTTAGCATGTCCGCCTATGACCCTAAACACCTGGGTTCAAATCCTGGCAGGAACATCAGACAATTTTTCAGAGGTGGTTGTCCCCTCCTAATGCTGGCGACATTTGTGAGGTACTTTGCCATGTAAAAACTTCTCTCCAATGAGGTGTCGCACTGCGGCACGCCGTTTGGACTCGGCTATAAAAAGAATGTCCCTTATCATTGAGCTTAAAATTGAAATTTGTGAGAAGTTTGCCCCAGTTCCTTAATAGAATGTTCATGGCTAAAATTTGCAGTGATATGTAAGAAGTTTGTCTCTATTCCCTATGGAATATTCATGGGTAAATTTTGCATTTCCGTATCAGGTTATGGACCGATTAAGACCACATATGGCACGTGTTTTGAAAGTCGTACGAGAAGTCGTTGTGCAAAATTTTAGCCAAATCAGATAAGAACTAGGCCCTTTAGGAGCTCGGGAAGTGCAATCGAAAGATTGGTTTATATGGGCGCTTTATCTTAAGATGGACCGATATGGCACATTAACAATCCCGTTTGTAAATCATCGAAATGTTGATCTGAGACCCCACTAAGTATATATATTCTTCATCGTCTTGACAGTCTGTCTCAGTCTAAGTCTGTTTATCCATGTCTGTCCATCCGTCCGTCCATCCCCCTGTCGGTCTGTCTGTCGATAGTACGCTTACTTTCGAAGTAGTAGAGCTAGGTGCTTAAAAGTTTGCACAAACGCTTTTTATAAGTGCAGGTCTATTGGGGTTGAAAATGGGCCAAATCAGTCTATGTTTCGTTATAGCTGGCATCAGGGATGTAGCCAGGGGGCAACAACATTTCGTTAAACAACATTACGTTAAACTCCGGTGAAAAATTCACCATTATGAACCTATATAGTGTGGTCCGATCTGGACCAAACTCGCCACTGTCGTCGAAGGGCCGAACACAGCTTACTGTGTTATATTTCAGCGAAATCGGACAATAAATGGGCTATTATTGGCCTGAGACTTTAAATCGCAATTTCGGACTATATGGGAGCTGTATAAAGATAAAGACTTATTTGAACCACATTCCGTTCGAATGTCGAGGATCTTATCACAAATCATTGTGCCCGGTCGACACGGGATTACTATGAGCACCACACGGGCTGGAACTTTGAGCTCCGACTTGTGTGGTGGCCATCGCTACCACGGGAATCTTTGCTGATAGCTATCGGCGCGTCCACAGGTTGCCGATGGTGGAAAGCTCCGTTTTTATGCGGAGTAGCTGCAAATGCGGCCGCAGGTAGTCAGCGATTTTCGAGACGAGAGTCTCAGTGAGGAGTCAGGTGGCATTGACTCTTAATTGAATACTGAGTGCCAATGATACTCGAGATGACAAGGCGAGTTTTTGGCGCCTTCAAATAACTAATGGCCAACATCAGCGTCTGTTTTCAGGTTAGGGGCGGCTGGAGGCAAGCGTCGGATCACGGAGCAAGCAGCGCGCCATAACGAGAGATACATGTGCAATCCCACAAAACCCATGCGGTTGGGGCGCTGGGTCAGTAACCCGCCCTTGAAAACTATGAAAAATACTATGAGAAACAGAGGAATAGTAAAAATGGAACCACCTCCCCCAGAGTTGACAACCCACGCAAACGAAATAAAGGCCATGATTTGCGGATTTGCAGCTGGAATTTCCCCCCTCTTTGTAGAGAAGGTGCAGTACACGCGCTGGCGTATGTATTAGAGAAGTACAAGGCAGATATTACCGCCTTACAGGAAGTCCGATGGACTCGGAATGGCGTCACCAAAACATCAATCGGTGACGATCTGCCACATCAAACGGTGACTATAGCTGCCATAACACGAGGCATGAATTTGGTTGTGGATTTGTGGTTAGTCGGAGACTGAAACACCTTGTCTCCAGCTTTACTCCTGTGGATCAGAGGCTAACAACAATCAGCATAAAAGCCAAATTCTTCAACATCAGCCTTCTTTGTGGCCATGCCCCGACGGAAGACAAAGACGAGCAGACCAAGGACCAGTATTAAAAGCAGATTAACGCCTTCTCTGAGTATGGCACAATCCGATTGGTTTGGGTGCGGGGCCATAATGGAGTAAGGGCGAATGAAAGGGCAGACGATTTGTCTGTGAAGGTTAGAGGACGGCCGTAAATAAACTTGGTTAACCCAAAGTCTTTCGGGTCGCAGCAGTCTGATTTAAGGGGGTGGACGACGAACGCATGCAACACTGCGGAACAGCGAAACAGTCGGTAGGACGGCAAAAATCCTATGGGGTGATCCGGATCGTGAGAGGACGAGATTATTACTGAAAAGAAGTAAGAGGGAGGTCAGTGTAGCATTTGGTGTCATAACGGGACACATAGCACACTTATGCAAAATCGGTGCGGCAAGTGATAGCACATTGTAGCACATTTCTATGTAATTGCCCGGCTTTCACGTTTAACAGATACCAACACTTAGGTGGGGACTCAAAACCTGATATGAACCAATTTAGGGGAGTGGTATGGAAAACAGTTAAGAATTTTGTAAGTAGCACGGAATTCCTAACTTTGATTTTTTTCAAAGTTACTTTTTAGAGTGCACAACAAGCCGATTTCTGGCTTAGGTATATGTCCATAGTGGCATGGGTTGGATTAGTATCCACACTCTCTTTTCAACCCAACCTAGACCGATCTCCTGGTATAGGGCGTTTATTCCATAACAGGCTCATTTATGCTTTACGCTGAAATTTTGAACAGTGAGTTTAAGTAGTTTTATGTAACCGAAACGAGTATAATCCATATCAGGCCATATTATGATGTATCTACGATATAGACCCCTCTGCCGATTGAGGGTCTTGAGCATATAAAATATGTACTGTTAGTACAACCCGATTTTCCACATTTCGGTGAAATGGGATAAATTGCTTCTTGTGTTTGCCCAAGACTAGTTCCTACCGTTGAACCATCCACATCGCTTTAAAAAGCCCAATAATTTGCGAGTGTTCACATCCGCTAAATCAGACAGGTTCTCAAAGAAATGAGAACCTAAAGTGGAACTGCTTCTGCAGGACACACATACAGAAAGTGTTCTACAGGCTCTTCTTCTTAGATGTCCTCACTGCTTTTGCAAAAGTCGTTGCTGGCAACCTTCAGTCTGTCATCATCTTTTCCGATTAGACAGTGACGGACACAATGACTGAGACGTCTGTATCCATTCATGTATAAATTCCTACCTCATCATATCCCGTCCCTGGATATTAAAACTAACAGCTCAAAGCGCTAAGCTATTCACTTTGGTTCGATGAGCCAATCATCCTATTCTGATTGTATTAAATATCTCATATACACTGCCTGGCCTTATATGGGAAACCAAGGCCTAATGTTGCGATTGAAAAAAAAAAAAAAATATATATTTCTTTTTGTTTTGCACAACGACCCACCTTATGTTATCAATGATTCTCAGGAAAAAGTTTCCTATTACATCTACTCTCTTAACCTATATTACGTTTTTTTTTTTTTTAAGTTGTATTGAAAAAATGAGAGGACATTAACATTTTTATCCTTTTTGACTTATTTCCTTGTGGATTGTGGGGTTGGGAGTTTATTTTGTTTGTTTTATTTTTATGAACCAAAAAAGTCAATAAAACTTTTTTGTATCTTTCTATAGTCATTTGTCGTATTTTAGTGTTCTTTTTTTGTATTTTTGTTTCCCTTTTCAGGGTTTTCGTCAGTCTTTTTAGTTGGTCTGTCAATGCATTTCCTTCCTGGCAGCTATGTGTTGAGTTTGTTTTTTCTTTGTCTTTTCCGGATTGTTACTCTTCTACAACGGCTCTTTATTATTATCCTTCGTTGGTTGCCACTTTTTTTTTCGGGTGTTTTTATTTTGCGGAAGTCCCAATATAAGAAGGGAGGTCATTATCATTTGTTTTTATGATGACTTTCATCATATACTCGTACTTGTAGTTCACCTTTTTTTTCGTGCTGCTACTACTTTTTTTACTTTCTTTTAATGCTTAGGCTTTGATCCTTTGCGAGTGTGTGTGTGTGTGCTTTGGGTGGGCTTTGGTGTGTGCGTGTGTGTTTGTAAGCTTGCTATGGCCTTAAGTACTTCGTGCTGTGTTCAGATAACCAAAGAGCACTTAATTTTGTTTCGTCATTGAGTGTGTGTGTGTGTGGGTATGTGTGTGAGAGTATATCGAACTGAAGAAGAAGAAGCAGAAATGTCATGCGAGAAAAACACTTAGGCTTGTCTTCAGATTGTGTGTCATCTGCCTTTGTACTGAGGCCTTCTTTTCTCTTTGTTTTATAAACACTATTTATAAGGATGCCAGTTAATTTTTTTACTGCCTGCAATCGTTGACTTTTTCTATCACTTTCTTCCCCCCAGGGTTGGTGGTCGCCAAAGAAGGGTTATTAAAGAGGTACACTGCATTTGTTTAAATGAGGTTAAAATGTATTTTAAAATCCAAATTTCAATATCTTTTTACCAATTTAAGCAGTAAAACTTTCTTATCGGCCTAATACTAAGAAGAATCCTTCAATGGCAAAACGTACACATTGGCCGTAAGCGTTGACCTCGAGGGGGCTTTAACAATGTGCGGAACGACACATTGATCCAATCCTTTGACCAGTATCAGGTGGACTGGGTTCTTAGAGAACAGGTGGATAAATTGTGCTCTCCTATGGATGACCACCATAAAAAACCTAATGTGGATGCTGATTGAGCAGGGATTTGAACCCGTCTGCTATGCGGACGAAGTTATGATGCTTCTAAGGGGTAAGGATTCCAGTCAGCCATGCATAATGGCCGAAAGGGTCTTGTAGATAGCATACGACTGGGCTAGACCTATGCATCTGAATGTTAACCCAGAGACGACTGATATCTGCCTGTTTACGAGAAAATCGAAGGTGGGCCAATTTGGCGCACCACGTTTTCTTATCAGAACAAATTTGTTATCTGATAAGGTCAAAAACTTAGGAGAGATCTTGGATAGGAAACGAAATTGGAATAATCACAATAAAGAGCGTACCGAGAAAGCTCACAAATGTTAGTCAGTATGGCGTCTGATATCACTGTGACCTGTCACTCAGAACAGGTGAATTTTTGACTGTTCAGCCATCCCGTTGAAAGATCTTCGTCAGCTGAGGGCGGTTTCTCAATTCTGAAATTGGAACCACCCATAGACGACCAGGTGGGCCTTGCAATTAAGGAAGTGGTGGAATGGTTAAGATGTAATGTCGTAACGATGATTGACATAAATATCGTCTCAGACAGCCAGACAGCCATTAAATCCCAGGAAAATGTATTTCAGAATTGAAAAACCGTCCTCAGCTGACGAAGATCTTTCAACGGATGGCTGAACATTCAAAAAATCACCTGTTCTGAGTGACGGGTCACAGTGATATCAGTCGCCGTACTGACTAACATTTGTGAGCCTTCTCGGTATGCTCCTTTATGTGATATTTCCAATTCAGTTTTCTGTGCAAGATCACTCCTAAGTAAATCTATGTAACTTCTATTACCAGGGATATCGTAGTTCCAGAAATAGTAATCAGAAATAGTGGTACAGTACCTTTTAATTAGAAAGCGGTTCAGGCAGGGGGTGTAATCCACACTGCCTGGCACACCGGACATTGTATCAAGGATAACACAGTATCCGTAGCCGCCACATGAACAAGGAGAAAGCTCCATTAGACTAACGGCAGTGGTCGCCGCAATTTGTCTAGCCACAATGTCCAGAGGCAGAAAATGTAGCATTGAATTCAGTGCATCAGATGGTGTCGTCCTCAGTGCGGCTGTGATGCACAAACAAACCATTCTTTGGATCCGGTTAAGAATTGAACAGTAGGTGGACTTTCGAAGCGCCGTCCACCAAACCACAACACCATATAGCATTATACCCAATGTATGATGCGCGATCTAAATCCCCAAATTTTGCCAATGGCTTTCTTGCAGGTGTATAGGGCAAGAGTGGCCTTTCCTGGCTCTTTCCAAAATGTTGGATTTGAAGTTTAATTTTCTGCCCAGCCAAACACCCTGGTATTTTGCGCATTCTGTAAATGGAAATTTCTCTCCTTCCAAGGAGACAGGAGGTACCACTGTAGGCAACTGCATCTCCTGCTGAAAATAACTACTTCTGTCTTGCACGGATTCACACCCAGACCACTTTCGGTAGCCCACTTCGTTGTTGCACGTAGAGGTTTCTGAAGTATATATCCAAGAGTGCTGGGAAACTTTTCCCTAAGAAGAGACAGTTCATCTCCTTGAGGTGTTCCTCTGCTGACCCATCTTTTTAGACTTTGGGATCAGTGGATCTAAAAAAATGGGTCAGCAGAGGAACACCGGAAGGAGATGAACTGTCTCCTCTTAGGGTAAAGGTTCCCAACACTCGGCTATTCTAGATATCCGACCCATACACATTCAAATTAGTGGTGAGGCAGCTACTGCTGCCATGAGATTTAAGGCGATGAGAGAATGGATAGAGGGTAGGAGCTGGTTATACCATCGCGGTTTGGTCGGGGCGAAGATATGAAGCCTTAAAACAATGGAAGAGTTTTCCGGATACCTGAGACAACACTTAAGGTCGAATGCAAGACATTGCAGCCTGCGGCACAGTCTTGGATTGGCGGAATTCTGTTATTGCCATCTAGAAGTTTATGCTACATAGATGGATCAAAGGTAGAGGGCAGAGTGGGCCTGGGGGTCTACATTGCAAACCCAGGGACTGAGATCTGTTTGCAATTGCCTTACCATAATACGATACTGAAGGTGGAGATACGCACGATCACGGAATTTTTGAGATGGTGTTTTGGTAACGCGAGGACGCCGAATGTGAAGAATTTTACGGTAAACTAGCCACCAGGGCAATAACAATCAGAACGATAAAGTCAGGAACAGTCTTGGAGTGTAAGAAGAAAATTTACTCTTTCACTGAGGATGGCACGATCCGCATTGTTTGGGTGTCGGGCCATATCGGAGTAAGGGGGAATGTTAAAACAGACGATTTGGCAGTGAAGGCCTGATGACTTCGTTCAATAAACGGAAGTCTTCGGGTCGAAGGACGTGGTTAAGTCCGAGTTAAGGCCGTGGACGATAAAAGCGCCTGTAACACTATGGAATAGCAAGACGATCCTATGGATCGTTTAAAGACGAGGCTATTACAGAAAGGAAGTAAGCCGCAGGTCTGCATAAATTTTGATATCATAACGGAACACATTGGACTGCGATTTCACTTAAGCATGGAAGGTGCGGCAAGTGATTGCATGTGTGGGGCATTGGGATAGATGATGAGACGTTGGAACATAAAAGACTTCGCTATTTAGGTGGGACACAATTGCATAAATAAACCGACATAGGGGCGTGGTTGGGATAACAAATTTGGATTTTGTTAGTACCACAAAACCCATGACTTATATTTTCTTTTTCGAGGTTACTTTTTATACCCTACACCATCACTGTGGCCACCGTTGCGCAGACGTTAGCATGTCCGCCTATGACGCTGAATGCCTAGGTTTGAATCCTGGCGAGACCATCAGAAAATATTGTCGGCGGTGGTTTTCTCTTCCTAATGCTGGAAACATTTGTGATGTACTTTGCCATGTAAAAACTTCTCTTCAAAGAGGTATAGCACTGCGGTACGCCGTTCAGACTCGGCTATAAAAGTGAAACTCCTTATCATTGAGCTTAAACGTATTTTTGAAATCAGAAACTGCCATTGGCTGTCGCAGATCTCTGAACGATATGGCTGAACAGTTCAAAATTTAACTGTTCTGGGGTGCGGGGCCACAGAGATATCCCAGGGAATTGTAGAGTAGACGAGCTTGTGAAACTAGGGAATTCCTTCCACATTCCAGGGAATTGGAATTGTCTTGAGGAGCAGGCCCGAAGGGCAACAAATGACAGAATGTCACAAATGGGGGGTTGCGACCACTTTAAAATTCGGTGACCTAATCTAGAGGCGAAGAGGTTCTACCGCTTTGCTGTCGCTACAGCTGACGTCCCAGTTATTGTGTTCGTCATGATAGGTTACTGTCTGATCGGAAAACATGCAGACAGACTAAATTTTGCCAGTAACGACTTCTGCAGAAGCTGTGAGCACGTCGAGAATGAAGAGACTATAGAAAATCTGCTGTGTATGGGTCCCGCTCTGGCAGTTAGAAGGAGTTCCACTTTAGGTTCTCATTTCTTTGAGAACTTTTCAGATTTGGCGGATGTGAGCACTCGCAAGTTGTTGGGCTTTTTAAAGCGATCTGGATGGTTCAACGGTAGGAACTACAAGGCATCTTCATTATGCTGTCTGTAGTGAGTCTGGTGGCAGACTGCCATATTAACCTTACCTAACTTAAAGAATAAAATTTATAAGGTCTGAAATCATTATTTTTAAGGTTGTACAACTGCATTTATCTATTTAGAATCTGCTTTAAATGTAATTGGTGAGGCAATGCCCTACCGCGTATGATTAATATTAATTCGTATGATTTACAACTAAAAATTTTTCAATTACCTATCTTTTTTACATATATTTTCGTTTCTTTTCAGGTGAGTGTTTTTTAACGCAGCCACCCATAAAACCAATCTGTTATACGAATATGTCTTGGATTAAAATGTAATTCGGTGAGTTCTTATTTAAGTATCGAGTTTTGATTATATGTTAGGCTAGGGCGATTTGAACATCTTAAGGGGCGCTATGAACAACTAAATGTGGTAATTTATCAATATTTTCACTTACAGTTTGCACAAGTTTTCACAAGGCCAAAACTGTTTGAAGGAACGTTCCAATGCTTTTGCAATGTACAAGAAAGTTTTAAATTATTGCCTTGGCTACAATTGTTGAATTGAAAATCTTAATGGTTTGGCTGTTATAGGCCGAAATATCCAAAAAAAACTTGACAAAAGTCTGAGAAAAAACTGCAAGACAAATTCTGGAAGCTAAATTTTCACCGTAAACCAATGGTCTAGTGGCCTTTTTGCTCAGTACAATCCCTAGAATCAGAAACGTGAAGCGCCTATTAGATTTTTTTTCCCTCCATACTAGTCGCCCCACCCTATTATACACTGAAAAACTGTTTATCCTAATTTTTAAGTTTCGAGCCAAACATTAGTAAAGTTTATTTAAATACGATTACTTTTCAACTGGCCCGTTTTCATTGGTTATATGCTAAGAATAAAGAAAAATCTTAAATTTTTGGACCAAAATTTTTTTCAGTGTAGGTGATTTGTTTTTTTATCCACTCCACTACTGACATACATTGTGTTATAGCTAAGGGGATTTTTTTTTGTGGGAGGCCACCGTAGCGCAGAGGTTAGCATGTCCGCCTATGACGTTCGCATCCTGACGAGACCATAAGAAAAAATTTTCAGCGGGGGTTTTCCCCTCCTAATGCTGGCAACATTTGTGAGGTACTATGCCATGTAAAACTTCTCTCCAAAGATGTGTTGCACAGCCGCACGCCGTTCGGACTCGGCCATATAAAAGAAGGCCCCTTATCATTGAGCTTAAACTTAAATCGGACTGCACTCATTAATATGTGAGAAGTTTGCCCCTGTTCCTTAGTGGAATGTTCATGGGTAAAATTTGCATTTGGATTTTTTTGTGACATCTGGGATATGATATAACCAAATGGTTGAGAATAGCGATCCACTCAGTATCATAGTCTAAACCGATTTGCAAGAGTTTTTGGAGGTCCCCATGGCGCACACGTAAACATTTCCGCCTATGACGCTGAATGGGTGGCTACGAATTCGGTCGAGAACATCATGAAATTTTTCAGCGGTGGCTATACCCCTTGTAAATGGGTCGGAGCCATGTAAAAATGTCTACCCAAAGAGGTGTCAACCATGCGGCTATGAAAAGGATGTGCCTTATCATTGAGCTTAAACTTGAATGTTCTTTGTTCTTGTTCTTTAATGGAAACTAGCACAATCTAACTTTCTCTTAATGGAGAATTTGGATAAAGTTCTCATATAAACAAAAGTAACGCCAGAGTATTGCTAACAGAATCATAGAAAGTCACATGTTAACCGACACCTTCCAAATTTTGTTCAATGATTTTGTATATGACAACTTCAAACTCGTAGGCCTTTAAAGATTGATCGAGTAAGACCGTCCTAAGTTCGGCCGGGCCGAATCTTATATACCCTCCACCATGGATCGCATTTGTCGAGTTCTAAGCGCGTTATCTCTTTTTAGGCAAACAAAGAATATTGAATAAGGACTGTTATGCTATTGGAGCTATATCGAGCTATAGTCCGATTCGGACCATAAATGAATGTAGAACATTGGAAAAGTCATTGTTTAATATTTCAGTTCATTCGGATAAGAATTGTGCCTTGTAGGGGCTCAAAAAGCAAAATCGGGAGATAGGTTTATATGGGAGCTGTATCAAGCTATTGATCGATTCAGACCATATTAGACACGTATGTTGAAGGTCATGAGAGAAGCCGTTGTACAAAATTTCAGTCAAATCGAATGAGAAGTGCGCCCTCTAAAGGCTCAAGTAGTCAAGATCCCAGATCGGTTTATAAGACAGCTATACCAGATTATGAACCGATTTGAATCATACTTAACGCAGTTGTTGGAAGTGATACCAAAACACCATGCGCAAAATTTCAGTTAAATCGGATGAGAATTGCGCCCTCTAGAGGCTCAAGAAGTCAATACCCAAGATCGGTTTATATGGCAGCTATATCAAAATATGGATCGATTTGAACCATACTTAGCGTAGTTGTTGGAAAGCGTACCAAAACACCACGTGCAAAATTTCATTCCAATTGGATAAAAATTGCGCCCTCTAGATGCTCAAGAAGTCAAGACTCAAGATCGGTTTATATGGCAGCTATATCTAAACATGGACCGATTTGGCCCATTTACAATCTTAACCGACCTACACTAATAAAAAGAATTTCTATCAAAATCGGACGAGAATTGCGCCCTCTAGAGGCTCACGAAGTCTAGACCCAAGATCGGTTTATATGGCACCTATATCAAAACATGGACCGATATGGCCCATTTGCAATCCCAACCGACCTACTCTAACAAAAAGTATTTGTGCAAAATTTCAAGTGTCTAGCTTTACTCCTTCGAAGTTAGCGTGCTTTCGACAGATAGACGGACGTACAGACGGACGGTCATGGGTAGATCGTCCTTAAATGACATGACGATCAACAATATATGGACTTCATGGGGTCTCAGACGTATATTTCGAGGTGTTACAAACAGAATGACGACATTAGTATACCCCCATCCTATGGTGGAGGGTATAAAAACCCTCCGATGTATGCCTAATGGAGCTCTAAAGTTTCAAGAGCAGATTACAAATTGGGTGCCTGGATAAACCCATGGCCTTAAATAACTTTCCCAACAGCTTTTAAGTTTTCGAATGGAGTTTCAGTAGAAACCCTTTTTAGCACATAGCGAAGTCCCACAAGCCAGCTGGTATGGCACTGCCAAATCCATTGCTTCTTATTCCCCTCTTTTTTTTTCAACATAAGCCTACAAGGAATTTGTCTTTTGCAGTTTCTATCTGTCACATCTTGAGGTAGGTTTGCTTTCTTATATGCATTTACCATTTGCTAACCCTACATCAATGTCATTCATTTGTCTTTGTCGTTTAATGCTTATAAGCATTCACTTAAATCGTGGACTTCCACTTTGATTATGGTGATAATGTCTTAATATGTGTGTGTGTGTGTGTGTGTGAATGTTTCTTTTTTGCTTGCCTGCCTTCTTAACTCTGTATGGGTAGTATGTATTTGAGTTGTTGCTTTGTGTTCTTTGGCCTTTTGTATGTTGCATTGCCTTCTCCATAGTCATTGCCGGCATATCTTTCGTCGTTCTTTTTGTGTTGTTGTTGTTGTTGTTGACTTTTTTGTCGCAGGTCTCAAGTTTAAGCCCATCACAAATGCTTAGACATCATTACACAACCACTTAAACTTTTGTAGATTTCTTGACTGTCATCTTAGGCTAGAATTCCCCACAACTGCCAACCGAATAGCTGTGGACGCCTTGTTTTCTAAGGTGCTTCTTCCTTGACCCCAAATGTGATGTTGTTACAAAACTGCACTAAAGAAGGGAATATGATTTTTTCCACCATTCGTTTGTTATGCCAGGAAATGGTGATAAGAGATATGAC
Source organism: Stomoxys calcitrans (assembly GCF_963082655.1). NCBI lineage: Eukaryota > Metazoa > Arthropoda > Insecta > Diptera > Muscidae > Stomoxys > Stomoxys calcitrans. The sequence continues at coordinate 100,015,314 of NC_081556.1, read as the reverse complement.
TTTCATGAACTTTGGGGTTTATTTAAGCATGACAAGCAAAATGTCTCCAGAATGTCCATCTAGCAGGCCGAAGAACCCTTCGTTTATTAGCCCATCCAAACAGCTGTTTATTTATCTTCATGGCTGGGCTGGTGGATGATGACTATAGGTCACATCCACCAGCCCAGCCTTGAATTCTTTCTTCAAAAGCCTAGGCATTAGACAAGAAATCCAAATGCAAATTTCCCCACAAATATTTTCATAGAAAACTGGAAGAGATATCTTTAAATTGCAAATTTTGGAACAGGAACAGGGACAAACTTCTCACGTATCAATGAGTGCAGTCCGATTCAAGTTTAAGCTCAATGATAAGGGGCCTCCCTTTTATAGCCAAGTCCCAACGGCGTGCCGCAGTGTGCCACCTCTTTGGAGTGAAGTTTTACATGGCATAGTCCCTCACAAATGTTGCTGGCATTAGGAGGGGAAAACCACCGCTGAACATTTATTTCTGATGGTCTCGCCAGGATTCGAACCCAGGCGTTTGCGTCATAGGCGGACATGCTAACCTCTGCGTTACGGTGGCCTCCACAGTGTCTACCTACCTGTAACCCACACCATCAGATCATACGCGGTTGGAAGCACCCTGCCTTCAGCCAGACGTCATGGACCGAAAGTTTTAATGACAAGTCAGGACTCCTATCAAAAGTCATGCTTCCTCAGTTCGGGATAAGTGTCGTCTTGTTCGGCGGAATGTTGTTGTTGTAGCAGTGTGTTGTGTTCTATTCTTCGCCTGCTTTATTCTGTTGAGTGTGCAGATCCAGGAACTCTGCGACTAAGATGGGGAGCGTCCAGAGGGATCTGGGTTTTGAGTGAGTTTTGCTGGGCTGTTAAAAGGTGAAGTGTGTCGTGTGGTCCCCGGTCACAATCGGGACATACATCCTGCGCGTTGGCATGCGAGTCTCCAGAGCATTTCGGACAGCGAAGACTTCTGCCTGTAAGTTGCTGCACTCTCCAGAAGCCTTTATAATTCCACGAAAATCAATGGACACTTCTGTCCTGGGTCCCGGGAAGCTAGGGCAACTCCAGTTCCGAGATCTCTTCTCGGGAAAACAAAGTCCCGCGAATGTCTACCTTAGTAATCCAGGAACTCCTGGGTTAAGATGGGGTGCGTCCAGAGGGATCTGGGTCTGAGACGAGTGCGTTTGGCCAGGTAGTTAAACAGGTGAAGTGTGTCGTGTGGTCCCTGGTCACAATCGGGACATACATCCTGTACGTAAGCATAGGAGTTGAGGAGGCCAGCTTGCAATCGAGCCAGACCTACCCTGGTTTGCCGAGGGAATTCAATTTCTACAGGTGCAATGGGAGGTGGTCGTTTTCACCCGGTAGCTATTCACCGCATCTGCTACCGTGTCTGCATGAATGTTGTCTAGGCCCGCTTAATACGCCGCTTGAGTTTGTCCAGAGAGATCGGGACATGCATCCTACACATTGGCATCAATCCTTGCCCTGTAGGAATTGAGGCGGCTGCATCTGCCGGATCGTAATTGAGCCAGAACTACTCTGGTTTGCCGGGAGAGGTCAATTTCTTCAAGTGTAACTGGAGGCGGTCGTTCTCCAAGCACCATATTCTCCCGGTAGCTATTCACCGCATCTCCTACCGTGTCTGCATGAATGTTATCTAGGCCCGCTTGATACTCAGCTTGATCTAGAGGTTATCTCTTGTAGCGTTGGACCTCACGCTCTAGGTCATTTAGATCTACGTTAAGGCTTCTGGGTTGCGAATACCTATCCACAAAATGATGATTTGGATGGTCTCTGCGATAACAACCCAGAAGGTATTGCTAAGACAGCATGTATTTATGTCTTCGCAACGGTAGGATCTTTGTCTCCTGATGGATGTGGTCCACGTGCGAACTTGGGAGATAACTCGTCACATCTGGAAGGGCGACATTCTCACAGATCTGAATATTTTTCCACTGCATGTCACCGAGCTGACGAGACCACAATGGCTCTGCATAACTTACCACAGACCGGCCAATTGCCTTGTACGTGGTCAACAAGGATTCTTTGTCAGCACCCCAAGTGCTGCCGGCAAATGACTTGAGAACCTTGTTTCTACTTTTGACTTTATCGCAAATTGCTGTGGCTTGTGAGGAGTATTTGTAAGAGCTGTGACACAAAGTATTTTGAGCCACTTGATGGCCGGAATTGTCACTCCGTCGACCATTACTTTCAGCTACCTACGTACCTCATGGGTGTATGTAGTGAACAATGTAGCTGAAGATTTGGTGGCAGATATCTTCAAATTTCTTGCGGTGATATAAGAGGCAAGTTAGTTGAGGTAGATGTTTAAGCTATTGCAGATGTCATCAATGGGTGGGGGGCATGTTGCCATGATCGTACAATCCTCCACATATGATACGATCTCTATGTCGTCTGGAGGTGGTGGAATGGATTAAACAGTGCCGGAGATATCACCCCGCCTTGGGCAAATCCCTGTTTCACTCTATGGTGTTTAGATATCTCGTCCCTAAATTCCACAAATGACTGGCGACCACACTGATAATTCGCGACCCAGCGTTTCAGGCCTAGCCGGAGGGACGTATTGGCGATGTCATCAAAGAGTTTGGCATGGCTGACGAAGAGTTTGGCATGGCTGTCGAATGCCTTTGATAGGTTGAGTACCACGAGGACCGTCCTATCATATGGCCTGGTCTGATTGAAGCCACTGCAAATGTATGCGGTGATGCCATGCAGAGCATTTGTTGTGCTATGCAGTCTTCGAAATCCATGCTGATGCACGGCGAATGGAAATTTTCCCCCAAGGCTCGGGAGGAGTAGTCCCTCAGGCGTTTTGATGCAGGTGAGAGTTGATTCGCCAAAATATTTGGCTACAGTGTTTTTTTTTTTGCCTTGCTGTAACCCACACTATCACATCCCACTCGTAGTCATCGTAGAAGGCGTCCACCCTATTGAGGACCTCGTACAGAGAAGGGTTCACTGATTCCGAGCGGGAATCAACTCCACCTTATCATCTCATAAACTGCAGAAGTTTGGTTCATAACGTCCAGCAAGACTTTATGAACCTTACATTGCAATGACCAGTAAGGACTTCGATCCGAAGTCCAAAGTCAGTTCCTCAGCCCAGGATAGGCTATGTCGTGTTCTGCAAAATATACGGTCACAGGGCCTTCGCTAGCAACTCGCAGCATCAGCCGATTTGCATTGTCATCGTAGTAGGCGTGCACACTGCTAAGAATTTCACGCAGAGAGCTCACTGATTGCGTAGGTTAGGGTTAGGTTGCAAAGTGGGTGCAGATATTAATCCGCCCTATGCCACTATGGACATACACCTAAGCGAGTAATCGGCGTGTTGTGCGCTCTAAAAACTATAAAGTAACCTCTAAAAAGAAAATTTTAAGTTAGGAATTTCGTGCTACTTACAAAATCCTTAATTATTTTCAATACCACTCCCCTAAGTTGGTTCATGTCCGATATTGTGTCTCTACCTACCGTATTTGTTGGACGATAAAGCCTGGCAATGACAAAGGAAATGCTCCAATGTCTCATCATCTTCCCCGCATGTACATCTTGCCGCACACATGCTATCGCTTGCCGCATCGATTTAACATAAGTGAGCTTGTAGTCCTATGTGTCCTGTTATGATACCAATAGCTATACTGACCTCCTTTTTGCTTCCTTTCAGAAATAGCCTCGTTCTCCCAAGATCTGGATCCCCCCATAGGATTTTCGCCGTCCTACCGATTGTTTCGCTGTTCCACAATGTTGCATGCGCATTCGTCGCCCCGCCCTTAACGCGGTCTGCGTCCACCCGAAAGGCTTCGCGTTATCCATGTTTCTTGACGGCAGTTCTCTGGCCTTCTCTGCCAAATCGTCAGCTTTCTTATTCCCACCAGTTACTCCGCTATGGCACGGCACCCAAACGATCCGGATCGTGCCATCCTCAGAGAAGGAGTTAATTTCCTCCTTATATTCACACACTGTTCGTGACCTTACCGCCTTGTTGTTATTACCATTATGGCCTGTTTACTGTCCGTAAAGATGTTCATACTCGGCGTCCTAGCGATAATACCACACACCCTCACGCATTCCGTGATCGCCCGGATCTTCGCCTGTAGGGTGGCGTATTATGATCATTTAGTCTAAAATAAATCTCTGTCCCTGGGTTCTAAATGTAGACCCCCAGGTTCACTCTGTCCTCTAGCATTGATCCATCCGTGTAACATGATCTTCCAGAGAGTAATACTAGGGTTCCATTATTCCATGACTATGCCGCTGGCAGTAGAGCCTCGCACTCGACCTCAAGTGTCGTCTCAGGTATCCGATCGGAAACCTCTTGCATTCCTTCTAGGTTTCTTATCCTAGCCTCGATTATACCGCCATGGTATGAGCTGCTTCTATCCTCAATCCATTTTGCCACCGTCTTAAGTCTCATGGCCGCTGTGACTTTTTCATACTTAATTTGTATGTCTATGGGTCGGATGTCTAGAATAGTCTCCAGGGTCCTAGTGGGCGTGGTCCTCCTCGCTCGGCCTATGCCAAGACAACATGTTCTCTGAAACCTTCTTTACGATGCACTTTTTCTCCATCGCAGTCCACCCAACTACTGCGGCGTAAGTATGTATCGGTCTTATCACGCTCCTGTAGAGCCAGTGGACTATCCTAGGTTTCAGGCCCATTTCAAGCCTACGACCCGTCTACATAGTGCCCAACATCTATGAGCCTTTTCAGTAGGCTCCTGAATGTGACACTTCCAATTCAGTTTCCTGTCAAAGATCTCATCTTGACTTTGTCAGATATCGAAATCGTTCTACTGAGGAAACGTGGTGCTCCAAATGGCAGATTTTGAACAAGAAGATTGCAGTCTTCTTTGGGTTAACATTGATACCCCCAGGTCTTGTACAGCCGTGTGCCATCTGCAAGATCAAATCCTTACCCCGTAGAAGTATTATAACGTCATCAGCGTAGCAGATGGGTTCAAATCCCTCCTCAGTCAGCATCGGTAATAGGTCATTTATGGTAGTCACCCATGGGAGTGGCGATAAAACGCCCCCCTGTGGCATACCTTGTGCCACCTTCTTCCTTATATTTATGCCATGGGACACACAATTTATCCACCTGTTCCTTAGCATATGGTTTATTCAGTCTCTAAGGACCGGGTTCACCCGGTACTGCCCTAAGAATTGGGTCAATTTGTCGTTCGGCACATTGTTAAACGCTGCCTCGCGCCAGATAGTCGGCCTCCTTCAGTATGAACTCCGGTAATATTCCATATGCTCCTCAAGGTTTCCTTCAAGACTTCGATCAGCCTCATTACTCCCCTTATATTCTGTGAAAAATGGGTTTTTCGGTTTGAACATGGATATTTGAGATAACCTTTTTACCTTGGCAGCGGCATAAACGGCCAGGAGGCACGTTTTGCCACTCTGATAACCACCGTCAGTAAGAGGAAAAGCATATGTACTATAGGGTATAAGAATTTCGTCCCGCACTACATTTTTTTAATGCTTTTCACTTATTTCCTTTTCACCTTTTCATTTTTCAGTTACAAATGCCATTTTCTTGCCTAGGCCCATAAAGTTTCAAGTTGCAGGCGATGAGTGAGGTAGGCATGTTACATTAAAGAAAACACCCAGTATTAGTATCAGCATTTTTAAGTGCCTTAAAGTATGCTACATTTTCATATTTGTTGTAAAAACACCTATACGATATGCTAAGTAGTACAAGGCGCCTATATGAGCAACAGCTCAAAGAAGAGAAACACAAAAACCAAGGTATCTCCTCCTCCGTATACCGAGAAATGTAAATGTGTATAATTACAAAAAAAAAAAAAAGAAAAAAAGAAAAGAATGAAAGAAAGAAGACATCATTTAAGTAAACTTGTCAACGGCGTCATCATCAACATCATCATCATCGTGATAAGGTGAAAAGGTGAAAACATTTCTATGGAAATCTTTAAGTTTTCAGCGTTCCATGGAAATCTGTCATCCGTCACAAAATCCCTGCACAATAGTGACAATTCCTGTTTTCATATTTTGTCTTTCGCTCTGATGTTACGCACCTTCATAATTGTGGTACTATTTTGACCTCAATAGCAAGTCAGAAAAAATGCTGTTAGTAACCTTGGAGCAACTAAGACCTTTCACCTTTCTCAATATTTACATTACAGAGTACAAAAACACTGCAATAAGAGTCTTTTCGACAAAGTACCATGGATCGCAATAAATTTTCTTTTTATGTAGGGTTTTTTTTTATGAAGAGAGATCTCATCGAAATGAAATATGATGGATAGTAGGGGGTGTCTAGTAATTTGGTTACTTTGTTGGTAACAGATAGTACCTATTGGCAATAGAAAAAAAGGTCCCACAAAGATGCTTGGTACTGCTGGATAGCTCTTCGAAGGGATGATTGAACCCACCCTGAATGCTTGAATAACTCTACCAAATAATGATTTAACCCATACTGTGGGGGGAGATTTACATATCTTGAAAGACTGCACAGACCCCGGCCAGGAAGTGGGTAAATAAGAACTATAAAGTTGATAATTCTTTAATCATGCAGATGAAAAACAAAATTGAATTGATGAATGACAACGAAAGATTGACCAAGTGGCCTCACATAGGTTGCAATAATACGAGTAGTATAAAAATGCAAATATTCCCTCGAACATTCCAGTAAGGGACAGGGAAAACTTCCCACATACCAACCAATGCAGTCCGCTTCAAGTTTCAGCTCTATGATAGAAGACCTCTTTTTTATAGCCTAGTCCGATATGGTAACCTCATGGTACAGTACCTCACAAATGATGCCAGCATTAGGAGGGGACAGCCGCTGAACATTTTTATACCCTCCACCATAGGATGGGGGTATACTAATTTCCTCACTACTACTACTCGAATGTTCGTCTGAGACCCCATAAAGAATATATTGTATATTCTTGATCGTCGTGACATTTTATGTCGATCTAGCCACATCCGTCTGTCCGTCCGTCCATCCGTCCGTCTGTCTGTCGAAAGCACGCTCACCTTCGAAGGAGTAAAGCTAGCCGCTTGAAAATTTGCACAAATACTTCTTATTAGTGCCGGTCGGTTGGAATTGTAAATGGGCCGAATCGGTCCATGTTTTGATATAGCTGCCATACAAACCGATCTTGGGTATTAATTTCTCGAGCCTCTAGAGGGCGCAATTCTCGTCCGATTTAACTGAAATTTTGCACGTAGTGTTTTGGTGTCACTTGCAACAACGGCGCTAAGTATGATTCAAATCGGTCAATAATCTGATATAGCTGCCAAATAAACCGATCTTGGGTCTTGACTTCTCCAACCTCTAGAGGGCGCAATTCTCATCCGATTTGACTGAAATTTTGCAAATTGTGTTTTGGTATCACGGTGCTAAGTATGATTCAAATCGGTCCATAACCTGGTATAGCTGCCAAATAAACCGATCTTGGGTCTTGATTTCTTGAGCGCAATTCTTATCCGATTGGAATGAAATTTTGCACGACGTGTTTTGCTATGACCTCCAATAACTGTGTTAAATTAGGTTTAAATCGGTAATCTGATATAGCTGCCAAATAAACCGATCTTGAATCTTGACTTCTTGAGCCATTAGAGGGCGCAATTCTTATCCGAAATTTTGCACGATCTTGAATCTTGACTTCTTAAGCCATTAGAGGGCGCAATTCTTATCCGAAATTTTGCACGAAGTATTTTGTTATGATATCCAACAACTGTGCCAGGTATGGTTTAAATCGGTCTATAACCTGATAAAGCTGTCATGTAAACCGATCTCTGGACTTGACTTCTTGAGCTTCTAGATGGCGCAATTCCTATCCTAATTGGGTGAAATTTTGCATGACGTATTTTATTATGACTTTCAACAACTGCGCCAAAAAAGGTTCAAATCGGTTCATAACCTGATATAGCTGCCATATAAACCGATCTGGGATCTTGACTTCTTGACCCCTAGAGGTCGCAATTATTATCCGATATGCCTGAAATTTTGTACGATGGATCCTCTCATGACCATCAACAAACTTGTTTATTATGGTCTGAATCGGTCTATAGCCCGATACAGATCCCATATAAATCGTTCTCTCTATTTTACTTCGTGAGCCCCAATGGGCGCAATTCTTATACGAATTGGCTGAAATTTTACACAGGTCTCCAACATATAATTTAATTGTGGTCCGAACCGGACCATATCTTGATATCGTTTTAATAGCAGAGCAACTCTTTTCTTATATCCTTTTTTGCCTAAGAAGAGATGCCGGGAAAAGAACTCGACAAATGCGATCCATGGTGGAGGGTATATAAGATTCGGCCCGGCCGAACTTAGCACGCTTTTACTTGTTTTCTCTGAGAAGAGATGCCGGGAATAGAACTCGACAAATGCGATCCATGGAGGAGGGTATATAAGATTCCACCCGGCCGAACTTAGCACGCTTTTACTTGTTTCTGATGTTCTCGCCGGGATTCAAACTCTGGCGTCATAGGCGGATATGCTAACCTCTACGCTACGGTGGCCTCCATACCTCAGCAGTGGTGTAGGGTATAAAAATCCATACCAAAGTGGTTTGTTTATGGAACTGACTCCAAATCGGGAGATAGTTCCTTAGGACAGCTGTAACCAAATAACGTCCGATCCGATTCGTGCTACTTACAAAATCCTCATATTGAGACATCAAGCAGTGCAGTGGCAGGCTACTTAATACATCGCAACGAACAGGGGGCTGACGACGAGACAATCACCGCCTCTCTCAATATTGGAAAGACTAGGATAAGCAAAGATTCTAATACTATTGGGTTGCCCAAAAAGTAATTGCGGATTTTTCATATAGTCGGCGTTGACAAATTTATTCACAGCTTGTGACTCTGTAATTGCATTCCTTCTTCTGTCAGTTATCAGCTGTTACTTTTAGCTTGCTTTAGAAAAAAAGTGTAAAAAAAGTATATTTGATTAAAGTTCATTCTAAGTTTTATTAAAAATGCATTTATTTTATTTTAAAAAATGGGCAATTACTTTTTGGGCAACCCAATAAAATATCAGCCAGTGCAGTGGCAAGAGACCCAACACAGCCTAACAAACAGGCACCCGAAAACGGACCCATCATCGAATTTAAGATTCAGAAGCCTAGGATAAGTAAAGATTCTAATATTGAAACATTAGCGACAGGAGTCTCAATGCAGCCTAACGAACAGGGAGCCCATGATGATACCAACACCTACTCCCAAGGAGCCAATTTACTTAAGATTTGAAAGACTAAGAAAGGCAAAGATCCTAGTATTGAAACATCAGGCAATACAGGGAATGGAAACTCAATACAGCCTAACGAATAGGGACCCGACAATGGATCCATTACCGACTTTAATTATTTTCCATGCCATGCCCCTAGGTTGGTTTATGTCTGGTATTGTGTGTCCATCTAAGTGCCGGTTTCTATTAGCCGCGAGAGCAAGACAATGGCATAGGAAATGCTTCAACGTATCATCATCTTCCCCCCATGCCCTACACATGCTATCACTTGCCGCAACGATTTTAAATAAGTGAACACGTAGTCCTATGTGACCCGTGATGATCCCGAAAGCTATATTGACCGCCTTCTTACTTCCTTTCAGTAATAACCTCGTCTTCTCACGATCTGGATCTCCGCATAAAATTTTCGGCGTCCTACCGACCATTCGATCCGGGAGGTCACCGCAGCGAAAAAGTTAGCATGTCTGCCTATGACGCTGAACGCCTGGGTTCGAATTCTGGCGGGACCATCAGAAAAAATTTTCAGCGGTGGTTTTCCCCTCCTAATGCTGGCAACTTTGTGAGCTACTATGCCATGTAAAACTTCTCTCCAAAGAGGTGTCACACTGCGGTACGCCGTTCGGACTCGGCTATAAAAAGAAGGTCCCTTATCATTGAGCTTAAACTTGAATTGGACTGCACTCATTGATATGTGAGAAGTTTTCCCCTGTTCCTACGTGGAATGTTCAGGGGCAAAATTTGCAAATTTTTACCAACCGTTCGCTGTCGCAGGGTTACATGCGCATTCGTTGCCCACACCCTTAACTGGGACTGCGTCGACCCGAAAGGCTTCGGGTTAACCAAGTTTATTGACGGCAGTTCTCTGGCCTTCACTGTCATATCGTCTGCATTCTCATTCCCAGTCAATCCGCTATAATCCGGTACCCAAACGATGTGGATTGTGCCATCCTCAGAAAAGGCGTTTATCTCCTTTTTACATTCCAAGACTGTTCGTGATCTTACCGTCCTTGTTGTTTTTGCTCTTATGGCCAGTTTTCTGTTCGTAAAGATGTTCATGATCGTCATCCTCGCGTTAACACCACATCACTATACGTATTCCGTGATTTCCGCATGCAGGGCAGTATAATGGTCAGGCAGCCTTACACAGATCTTAGTCCCAGGGTTCTCAATGTAAATCTTAGACTCAATATATCCTCTAGCTTTGATCCATGATCTTCAAGATGACAATACCAGGATTCCGTCAATCCAAGACAGTGCCGCTGGCAGCTGTGCCTCATACTCGATCTCAAGATTCGTCTTAAGTATCCGATCGGAAACCTCTTTCCTTCCTTACAGATTTACTTTCGTTGCCTCGATTACACCGCGATGTTATGAGCTGCTCCCATCCTCAATCCATTCTCCCCATCGCCTTAAGTCTCATAATGGCAGTGGCTGACTCACACTTAATCTCTATGTCAATGGGTCGGATAATTAGGATAGTGCCCTATTGCCCTATTGGGCGTGTCCTCATTGCTCCACCTATGCCAAGACAACATGTTCTCTGAACCTGATGCATGGCCCTTATGTTGCTCTTTTTCTCCACAGCAGTGCACCAAACTACTGAGACATATGTAAGTATTGGTCTAATCACGCTCCTGTAGAGCCAGTGGACTATTCTCAGATTCAGTCTCCATTTCGAGCCTACTGCCCGTCTACATAGTGCCCAACATCTGTGAACCTTTTTAGTACCCTCCTGAATGTGACACTTCCAATTCAGTTTCCTGTCCAAGATCACATCGAAAACGTCATATTGAGGAAATGTGGTATTTTAAATTGACCCACCTTAGTCTTTCTCGTGAACAGGCAAATTTCAGTGTTCTCTGTGTTAGCATGGAGACCTCTGGGTCTAGCCCAGTCATATGCCATATGCAAGACTCGTTCGGCCCTTCTGCATAGCTGGTTCGGATCCTTATCGCTTATAGGTATTATAACATCGTCTGCGTAGCAGACGGGTTCAAATCTCTCCACATTCAGCATCCGTAATAGGTCACTTATGGTAGTCATCCAAAGGAGTGGTGATAAAATGCCCCTTTTGTTCTCTGAACCTATTGTATCGCCTTTATGTTGCACTTTTTCTCCATAGCAGTCCACCGAACTACTGAGGCGTGAGTAAGTATTGGTATAAACACGCTTTTGTACGGCCTGTAGACTACACTCGGATACAAGCTTCATTTCGAGCCTACTGCCCGTCTACATAGTGCTCAACATCTGTGATCCTTCTCAGTGCGCTCCTGAATATGACACTTCCCAGTATGTTTCCTATCCAAGATCACTCCTAAGAATTCGTCCTTGTCAGATATCGAAATCGTTCTATTGAGGAAACCTGATGCGTCCCATTGGCCCATCTTAGTCTTCCTCGTGAACAGGCATATTTCAGTCTTCTCTGGGTTAACATTGAGACCCCTGGGTCTAGCCCAGTCATATGCCATATGCAAGACCCTTTCGGCCCTTCTGCATAGTTGGTTCGAATCCATACCCCTAAGAAGTTTTATAAAGGGTGATTTTTTTGAGGTTAGGATTATCATGCATTAGTATTTGACAGATCACGTGGGATTTCAGACATGGTGTCAAAGAGAAAGATGCTCAGTATGCTTTGACATTTCATCATGAATAGACTTATTAACGAGCAACGCTTGCAAATCATTGAATTTTATTACCAAAATCAGTGTTCGGTTCGAAATGTGTTCAAATTTTGACAAATTTTGTTCAGCGATGAGGCTCATTTCTGGTTGAATGGCTACGTAAATAAGCAAAATTGCCGCATTTGGAGTGAAGAGCAACCAGAAGCCATTCAATAACTGCCCATGCATCCCGAAAAATGCTCTGTTTGGTGTGGTTTGTACGCTGGTGGAATCATTGGACCGTATTTTTTCAAAGATGCTGTTGGACGCAACGTTACGGTGAATGAACACATTTCGAACCAAACACTGATTTTGGTAATAAAATTCAATGATTTGCAAGCGTTGCTCGTTAGTAAGTCTATTCATGATGAAATGTCAAAGCATACTGAGCATCTTTCTCTTTGACACCATGTCTGAAATCCCACGTGATCTGTCAAATACTAATGCATGAAAATCCTAACCTCAAAAAAATCACCCTTTAGCATCGTCTACATAGCAGACGGGTTCAAATCTCTTCTCAATCAGCATCCGTAATAGGTCATTTATGGTGGTCACCCATAGGAGTGGCGATAAAATGCCCCCTGTGGCGTGTCCTGTGCCGCTTTCTCTCTTATATTTAAGCCATTGGACACACAATTTATTCACCTGTTCCTTAGCATATGGTTTATCCAGTCGCTAAGGACCGGGTCCACCTGGTACTGGTCTAAGGATTGGACCAATGTGCCGGGCCGCACATTGTTGAACGCCCCCTCGTTGTCAATGCAAACCGCCAATGTCTACGTCTTGGCATCGAAGGATTCTTCTATTTTATGCACAACCTCGTGAGGGCAGTCTCCACCGACCTTCTGTTGGCATAGGCATGGTGTTTGTATTTGAGCAGTTCGGTGAATGTCCTACTCTTTATCATGATATCTCAAATACGTTTCATGATTTTGAGTAGAAAGGACGTTTTGAGTAGAAAGGACGTAGGCTTGTAGGCCTTTGGTGTATCATAACTTGTCTTGCCAGGTTTAGGTATAAACACCACCCTTGCCTCCTGCCAGGCTTTCGGAGTATATCAACTATGTTACGTAAAATACAGCGGTCTCAAATCTATCTGTGCAAGAAGTCGAAGGGTATTCCGGTATGCCATCGGCAATGACAACTTTTCGAAGTATTAATTTGAGAACACTAAAACTTTATTTTTAACCAAAATTGTTATTCATATTACGATATTTTTATACACAAGTAGTATGAGAAAACTATTGTTGCTACTTTTAGCATCACCATCACCACATTTTAATTCAGCAATTCCAATTTGTATGTAATAATTCTATAATTGTTACTTATAACATTGATAATTATTAATAAGAAGACATACGGCAAACTAATCGAAGTATTTGCCATGACCAGGGCTTCTTGGTTTCTGTGAAACACTTTACTTGATTAACATTATAAATTAAAATAATGCAATTTGCAATACCATGGTCTAAGCCAATTCTGCAAAATATTTCTAATGCTTATTTGATTTCTTATTCATCATGTAATTAGAGAGTGAGATTGAGAGAGTAATCCTAAGGTAGTATTTTTCAACATCACCCACAATTGAAACACAATCAAGTATTAATGAGAAATCAAGGAAACTGATTTAAAGATGCTCTAATTTTAGTCAGTCTAGGATGTGTATATTTGAATCTGAGAAATGTGCAAGTCTAAAAAAACATGCAACAATTAAGAGCTTACTAAGTTCGGCCGGGCCGAATCTTATATACCATCCACTATAGATCGAATTTGTAGAGTTCTCTTCTTTGACAAACAAAGAATATTGAATAATAACTGTTGTGCTATTGGAGCTATATCAAGTTATAGTCCGCTTCGGACCATAAATGAATGTTGAACATTGTAGAAGTCATTGTGTAATATTTCAGTTCATTCCGATAAGAATTGCGCCTTGTAGCGGCTCAAGAAGCAAAATCGGGAGACCGGATTATATGAAAGCTGTATCAAGCTATTGATCGATTCAGACCATATTAGACATGTATGTTGAAGGTTATGAGAGAAGCCGTTGTATAAGATTTCTTCCAAATCGGATGAGAATTGCGCCCTCTAGAGGCTGATGAAATGTAGATCCCCGATGTGTTTATATGGCAGCTATATCTGATTATGAAGCGATTTGAATCAAACTTAACACAGGTGTTGGAAGTGACACCGAAACACTACGTGCAAAATTTCAGTCAAATCAGATGAGAATTGCGCCCTCTAGAGGCTCAAGAAGTCAAGATCCAAGATCAGTTTATATGGCCGCTATATCAAAACATGGACCGATTTGAAACATACTAAGCGCAATTGTTAGAAGGCATACCAAAACACCTTATGCAAAATTTCATTCCAATCAGATAAGAATTGCGTCCTCTAGAGGCTCAAGAAGTCAAGACCCCAGATCGTTTTATATGGAGCTATATCAAAACATGGACCGACTCGGCCCATTTACGATCCCAACCGACCTACACTAATAAAAAGAATTTCTATCAAAATCGGACGAGAATTGCGCCCTCTACAGGCTCAAGAAGTCAGGACCCAGTTCGGTTTATATGGCAGCTATATCAGGTTATATTCTGATTTACGCCATACTTTGCACAGTTATTGGAAGTCATAACAAAACACCTCATGCAAAATTTCATTCCAATCGGATAAGAATTGCGCCCTCTAGTGGTTCAAGAAGTCAAGACCCAAGATCGGTTTATATGGCAGCTATATCAAAACATGGATCGATTTGGCCCATTTACAATCCTAACCGACCTACACTAATAAAAATAATTTCTATCCAAATCGGACGAGAATTGCGCCCTCTAGAGGCTCAAGAAGTCAAGACCCAAGATCGGTTTATATTGAACCATACTAAGCGCAGTTGTTGGAAGTGATACCAAAACACTTTGTGTAAAATTTCAGTCAAATCCGACGAGAATTGCGCCCTCTAGAGGCTCAAGAAGTCAAGATCACAGATCGGCTTATATGGCAGCTATATCAGGTTATGAACCGATTTCAACCTTACTTGGCGCAGTTGTTGGAAATCATAACAAAACACAACGTTCAAAATTTCAGTCCAATCGAACGAGAATTGCGCCCTCTAGAGGCTCAAGAAGTCTAAACACATGATCGGTTTATATAACAGGTATAGAAAAACATCGACCGATTTGGCCCATTTACAATCCCAACCGACCTACACTAATAAAAAGTATTTCTTCAAAATTTCAAGCGGCTAGCTTTACTCCTTCGAAAGCAAGCGGGCTTTCGCCAGACAGACGGACGGACGGACGGACAGACATGGCTAGATCGACTTAAAATGACATGACGATCAAGAATATATATACTTTATGGGTCTCAGACGCATATTTCGAGATGTTAGAAACAGAATGACGAAATTAGTATGACCCCATTCTATGGTGGAGGGCCGTGCCGAAGTTTGGATACCCAACAGCCTGGATAAATTTACCATCCTCTTTAATAGCAACTCCACTACCACATCCATAGCACTACCCCATCCATAGCAAAAGGCGGTTGGTCCGGCTCATATTTGATTCAGAGCGCCATAACTCTTATACATGTCACAGTTTCAGCGAAATCGGGCAACACATCCGCTTTTTATGGGACTAACACCCTTAATTGGAAGATCGCTCTGTATGGCAACTATATCTGAATATAGACCGATCTGAACCATATTTGTGTCGAATATCGAGAGGCTTAAAGCAAATAACTGAGTCAAATTTTAGCGAAATCGAATAATAATTGCGGCTTTTATGGGCTTAAGACCCTCAATCGGCAGATCGGTCTATATGGCAGCTATATCTAAATATTGTCCGGTCTGGACGATATTAAGGTGTGATGACGGAAGGCTTAAAACAACTCTTTGTTTCAAGTTACACTGAAATCGGTTTCAGCTTTTATGGGCTCAAGACCTTTTCAAGACCTATATCATGTATTGAGTATATACTGCAGTTGTCAGACCTATAAGGTACTATGGTGTTGTGGTCTGGTGGACGGCGCTTCAAAAGTCCACCTACTGCTCAATACTTAACCGGATCCAAAGGATGGCTTGTTTGAGCATCACAGTCGCACGGAGGACAATACCATCTGATGCTTTAAATGCTGAATTAGTGCTACATTAAATGCCTCTGGACATCATGGCTAAACAAATTACTGCGACTACTGTTCATTAGTCATGTGACAGCTACGGACACTGTGTTATCCTTGGTACAATATTCGATGTTCCAGGCAGTGTGGACTACACCCTAGCTGAGCCGCTTTTTGATAGAACCGATTAGAACTACGTTATCCCTGGTAACAGAAGTTATATAGACTTCTATACGGATGGTTCCAAACTAAACGACCAGGTGGGCTTTGGGGTGTACTCTAAAGATCTAGAACTGGTCATATCGAAAAGGTTACCCGACCACTGCAGTGTAAATCAAGCGGAGATCTTTGTAATTAAGGAAGCGGTGGAATGGCTAAGATATGATGTCATAAAGACGATTGTCATAATTATCTTTTCAGACAGTCAGGCAGCCATTAAATCCACAGAGAATGTATTTTTGAACATAAAAACCGCCCTCGACTGTCGCAGATCTCTCAACGAGTTGGCTGAACTGTTCAAAATTTACCTGTTCTGGTTGCCGGGCCACAGAGATATCCGAGGGAATTGTCAAGCGATCGAACTTGCGAGACTAGCAACTACCTAACATATTCTAGGGATGGTGGAATCTCTGGGCATGCCTCTAGCGACATGTAAGCAAAGTTTTCAGGACCAGGCCCGAAGGACAACGAATGGTAGATGGTCACAAAGAGGAGGCTGCGAGCATTCCAAACCCATGTGGCCCAATCTATACTTGAAGAGGTCTACCGCTTTGCTGTCATTGGCTAGAACAGACTTCACAGGCATTGAGTCCGTCATGACAGGTCATTGTCTAATCGGAAAACATTCTGACAGACTGAAGGTTGCCAGCAACGACTATTGCAGAAGCTGTGAGGACACCGAAGAAGAAGAGACTATAGAACACCTTCCTTGTGTGTGTCCCGCACTAGCAGTTAGAAGGAGTTCCACTTTAGGTTCTCTTTTCTTTGAGAGCCTATCTGATTAAGCGGATGTGAGCATTCGCAAGTTGTTGGGCTTTTTAAAGGGATCTGGATGGTTCAACGGTGGGAACTAGAAGGCATTTTCCTCTATCTGTTCTTGTGGTATCACAGTGGATGAAAACGTCGTATTGAGTCTAATGTCAGACTGCCACTTAAAGCTAACCTAACCTTTACTGCACATTAAAACAATCGGCTTTGCAGTAGTTTATACTGTTCTCCTAGTTCTAGCATATTTTCGTGAATCGCCAAAAATGTTAATCGAAATTTGCGACATCAAGAACATCATGACCACATATACCAAAAAGCACCGCAGATGGTCCACCCTTAATTAGCGCTGTTCTAGATTGATTGTGGTCAATCAAATATTGCGGTTTTTATACCCAACACCAAAGGATGGGGGTGTATCAAAGGTTGGGGGTGTGTCAAAGGATGGGGGTGTATTCATTTTGTCATTCCGTTTGCAACACATCGAAATATCCATTTCCGAACCTATACATTGAAATTAATAGATTGTTTTAGATCTTTAAGACGATAATAAATATACAATATATACATTGTATATTCATGATCGTCTTAAAGATCTAAGACAATCTGGCCTCGACCATCCGTCTCTCCGCCCGTCTGTCCGTCCGTCTGTCTGTCCGACTGTCTGTCCGACTGTCTGTCCGTCTGTCTGTGCATCCGTCTGTCTGTCTGTCCGTCTGTCCGTCCGTCTGTCCGTACGTCCGTCTGTCCGTCCGTCCTTCCTTCGGTCCGTCCGTCTGTCCGTCCGTCTGTCCGACCGTCTGTCCGTCCGTCTGTCCGTCAGTCTGTCCGTCCGTCTGTCCGACCGTCTGTCCGTCCGTCTGTCCGTCCATCTGTCCGTCCCTGTGTCTGTTCGAATCACACTACAGTCTTTAAAAATAGAAATACTGACCTGAAACTTTGCACAGATTCTGTTTTTGTCCATAAGCAGGTTGAGTTCGAAGATAGGCTAAATCGGACTATATCTTGATGTAGCCCACATATAGACCGATCCGCCGATTTAGAATCTTAGGCCCTTAAAAGCCACATTTATTGTCCGATTTCGCCGTAATTTTGGACAGTGAGTTGTGTTAGGCCCTTTTATAACTCTCTGCAACTTGATCCAGATCAGTCCAGATTTGGATATATCTGCCATATAGACCGATTTCTCAATTTAAAGTTTTGGGGCCAAAAAGGCGCATTTATTGTCCGATTTTGCCTAAACATAGGACATTGGGTTGTGTTAGGCCCTTCGACATACCTTTTTAATTTGGCCCAGATCGGTCCAGATTTGGATATAGCTGCCTTATAAACCGATTCGCCGATTTAAGGTCTTGGGCCCATAAAAGGCGCATTAACTGTTCGATTTCGCCGAAATTTGAGACAGTGAGTTGCATTAGGCTCTTCAATATCCTTCTTCAATTTGGCCTAGATCGGTCCAGATTTGGATATAACTGCCATATAGACCGATCTTTCGATTTAAGGTTTAAGGCCCATAAAAAGCGCATTTATTGTCCGATGTTGTCTAAATAGGGGACAGCGAGTTGTGTTAGGCCCCTCGACATCCTTTTGCAAATTGGCCTAGATCGGTTCAAATTTGGATATAGCTGCCATATAGATCTATCGATTTATTTTAGGCTCTTCGACATCTTACTTCAATTTGGTCCGGATCGGTCCAGATTTGGATATAGCTGCCATATAGACCGATCTCTCTATTTAAGGTTTGGGGCTCATAAAAGGCGTCCGACGCATTTTGATATAGCTGCTATGGGGGCATAAATTATGCATTTTTCACGGGATTGTGTCGAAAGGGCGAGGTGGTGGGTATACAACGTTCGGCCCGGCCGAACTTGATGCCTTTTTACTTGCTTTTTTTTTGTTCTTTATGTTGCTCTTTACTTCTTAACCTCAAAAGCAACCCAAATTGCTTTCCTCTCCCACCGAAATCAACTTCATTTCCAGCATTCTTTCATTCGATAAATGAAAGTAGCATTAATTTTCGTGGTTAATTATCGTAGCTGCATTATTTGAAATTTATTATGTACAAGAGAACTTGGTGACATCGGTCATGAACAGTGAGCTAATTAAAAATTATAATCATGAAATGTCATCACTTTGTTTTTGTATTTCGTTTCCTCTTGAGATGTTCAAAGTTTTGAAATGAAATCATTACAATTTACTTCCGGCTATTCCTACGGGCACTAGTGTTAAGTGTCCTTGGTACCATTGCCTCGCCCACCGCTCTTAACGGATGTGAAATTAATCAAAAGAAATTCAAAAGAAACAAAGGGGAATGAGATTTTCGTTTGGTTATTTTTTTCTTTCTTTTGAGAATATGACGAAAAACATAAAAGAAAAATCTTGAAAGAAATATGAATTTGCCAAGGGAAAAATTTTCTTCCGGTAAATTTTATTTATCAGGAACTGAGAGACGTTGGGCTGTGTAGCAAGACAAAAAATAAGTAAAAGCGTGCTAAGTTTGGCCAGGCCGAGGCATATATACCCTCCAGCATGGATCACATTTGATACATTCTTTGTATGACTTTCTCATATAGATGGGCCCAGATGAGTCTCGATTTGAATATAGCTGCCATATGGACCGATCTCTTGACTTAAGGTTTTGGGCCCATAAAAGGCGCATTTATTGTCCGATGTCGCCGAAATTTGGGACAGTGAGTTAAGAAAAGCCACTCGACATTCTTCTTCAATTTGGCGCAGATCGGTCCAGATTTGGATATAGCTGCCATGTAGACCGATCTCTCGATTTAAGGTTTTGGGTCCTTAAAAGGCGCATTTATTGTCCAATTTCGCCGAAATTTGGGACAGTGAGTTGTGTTAGGCCCTTCGACATTCTTCTTCAATTTGGCTCAGATCGGTCCAGATTTGGATATAGCTGCCATATAGACCAATCTCTCGATTTAAGGTTTTGGACCCATAAAAAGCGCATTTATTGACCGATGTCGACGAAAGTTGGGACAGAGAGTTGTGTTAGGACCTTTGACATCCTTCTGCAATATGGCACAGATCGGTCGAGATTTGGATATAGCTGTCATATAGACCGATCTCTCGATTTAAGGTTTTGGGCCCATAAAAGGCGTATTTATTGTCCGATGTCGCCGAAATTTGGGAAAGTGAGTTGTGTTAGGCCCTTAGACATTTCTCTTTTAATTTGGCCCAGATCGGTCCAGATTTTAATATAACTGCCATATAGTCCGATCTCTTGATTTAATGTTTTGGGCCCATAAAAAGCGCATTTATTGTCTGATGCCGCCGAAATTTGGGACAGTGAGTTAAGTTAAGCCACTCGACATATTTCTGCAATTTGGCCTAGATCAAGATTTGCATATAGCTACCATATAGACCGATCTCTCGTTTTAAGTTTTTTTTTTTTTTTTATCCGTTTTGCATGAAATTGTGTTCAACGACTTCTCCTACGACCTTTATGCCAAATATGGTCTGAATCGGTCTATAACCCGATAGAGCTCCCATATAAACGGATCGCTCGATTATATTTCTTAAACCTCTAGAGGGCGCAATTCTTATCCAATTTGGCTGAAATTTTGCACAATGATTTCTACTGTGATCACCATCATGCAAACCAAGTATGGTCCGAATCTGCGGCATACATAACCTGATACCTCTTCAATAGCAAGGACATTTTTATCCATTATTCTTTGTTTGCCTGTAAAGAGATACCGGACAAAGAACTTGACAAAGGCGATCGATAGTGGAGGGTATATAAGATTCGGCCCAGCCGAACTTAGTACGTCTTTACTTGTTTCGCATCATATTGGGTATGCTCCGTTTCTGCTTCGCCCATGCGTTGAGATCAGGAATTCTTTTTCGTATGCAATTACGTCTGCGTCTGGAGGCCACCGTAGCGCAGAGGTTAGCATGTCCGCCTATGACGCTGCACGCCTGGGTTCGAATCCTGATGGTTTCCATCAGATGGTTTCTGATGGTTTCTATCAGAAAAATTTTTCAGCGATGGTTGTCCCCTTCTAATGCTGGCAACATTTGTGAGGTACTATGCCATGTAAAACTTCTCTGCAAAGAGGTGTCGCACTGCGGCACGCCGTTCGGACTCGGCTATAAAAAGGAGACCCCTTATCATTGAGCTTCAAACTTGAATCGGACTGCACTCATTGATATGTGAGAAGCTTGCCCCTGTTCCTTAGTGGAATGTTCATGTGCAAAATTTGCAATTTGCAATCACGTCTGTGTCTATCGATTGACTCTTCCTACAAGTGTTTTGCGAACTTGTGGGCTGCAATTTCAACATGCATCCTTTCGGAGATACTTTTCGGCTGTAGAGCGCATAACAAGGACATACATTGGATGTATGTCCTTAGCGGCCTTTTGGTTGACCATTGCATGCATGTCCTTAGTGGCCTTTAGTAAGAAAGACTTTCGAGTATTTATTTGACGGTATCCATGATAGCGGGTATATAAAATGCAACCCTTCTGAACTTTTAGGCTTCATATCATGCCTTTAAGCATCATAGGTGGACATGGCAAACTATGCAACAACAGATTTTAATTTTCTGGTTCCACCGGTTCTAATTATTCCACATTCAGAACTATTTTTCTATACGCATATTTTGTCTTTCTATTCTCTAGAATTGCAAATTAATTAACGTTTATTAGAATCGTTCGCCGAAGGAGCGGTAAATGTGGAATTTTTTGGCGTGTGTTTATGTTTAGCGAAAGTGTGTATAATCGTATTTGGGTGTACACTAGACCGTCCCACCCATTAAGAGTGAATAATGGTGAATAAAAATGATAAATGGGTTAGCAAAGGGAGTAAAAGTAAAAACCGGGAGATACATATATATGGGAGCTATATCTAAATCAGAACAGATTTTCATGAAATTTACCAGTGATCAGAAAATTCATAAGAGAAATCTTAGTGATAAAATTTTGTGAGGATCTGTTAACAAATGGACTAATTATTGCGATATTTGCCAAAATCGCACGAAAATATATAAGGGAACTCTATCTATATCTTAACAGATGTTAATCAAACTCGTCATACATAATTAAAATCATAGAAAAAGATATTGTGCAAAATTTAGAGAAAAAATTTTAAGAAATTCGCTGACAAAAGCTCTGAAAATGAAAATTGGTTGATACATATTGGGTTGCCCAAAAAGTAATTGCGGATTTTTCATATAGTGG
Organism: Stomoxys calcitrans; assembly: GCF_963082655.1. NCBI lineage: Eukaryota > Metazoa > Arthropoda > Insecta > Diptera > Muscidae > Stomoxys > Stomoxys calcitrans. The sequence goes on along the minus strand of NC_081556.1, from coordinate 99,993,109 downwards.
GCGTTGAAAAATTTTTTCAACGGCTTGTGACTCTGTAATTGCATTCTTTCTTCTGTCAGTTATCAGCTGTTACTTTTAGCTTGCTTTAGAAAAAAAATGTAAAACAAGTAAAAGCGTCCTAAGTTCGGCCGGGCCGAATCTTAGATGCCCTCCATCATGGATCGCATTTGTCGAGTTCTTTTCCGGGCATCTCTTCTTTGGGAAAAAAGGATATAAGAAAAGATTTCCTCTGCTATTAGAGCGATATCAAGATATGGTCCGATTTATATGTTGGAGGCCTGTGTAAAATGTCAGCCAATTCGAATAAGAATTGCGCCCTTTGGGGGCTCAAGAAGTAAAATAGAGAGATCGATTTATATGGGAGCTGTAACGGGCTATAGACCGATTCAGACCATAATAAATACGAATGTTGATGGTCATGAGAGAATCCGTCGTACAAAATTTCAGGCAAATCGGATAAGAATTGCGCCCTCTAGAGGCTCAAGAAGTCAAGACCCAAGATCGGTTTATATGACAGCTATATCAGGTTATAGACCGATTTGAACCATTCTTGGCATAGTTGTTGGATATCATGACAAAACACGTCGTGCGAAATTTCATTCCAATCGGATAAGAATTGCGCACTCTAGAGGTTCAAGAAGTCAAGACCCAAGATCGGTTTATATGGCAGCTATATCAGGTTATAGACCGATTTGAACCATTCTTGGCATAGTTGTTAGATATCATGACAAAACACGTCGTGCGAAATTTCATTCCAATCGAATAAGAATTGCGCACTCTACAGGCTCAAGAAGTCAAGACCCAAGATCGGTTTATATGGCAGCTATATCAGGTTATAAACCGATTTGAACCATACTTAGCACAGTTGTTGGATATCATAACAAAACACGTCGTGCAAAATTTCATTCCAATCGGGTAAGAATTGCGCCCTCTAGAGGCTCAAGAAGTCAAGACCCAAGATCGGTTTATATGGCAGCTATATCAAAACATGAACCGATATGGCCCATTTACAATACCAACCGACCTACACTAATAAGAAGTATTTGTGCAAGATTTCAAGCGGTTAGCTTTACTCCTTCGAAAGTTAGCGTGCTTTCGACAGACAGACGGACGGACGGACGGACAGACGGACGGACATGGCTAGATCGACATAAAATTTCATGACGATCAAGAATATATATACTTTATGGGATCTCAGACGAATATTTCGAGTAGTTACAATCAGAATGACGAAATTAGTATACCCCCCATCTTATGGTGGAGGGTATAAAAATGTTTTTTGGGACACTCTAGTGTAGACATACACAATTCCATTTTGTTCATTTAGCCCCTCATTGAATATGATTGATTATTTAATATTTGTAGCCATTATACATTTGTTGTTTGTTTGCTATATAGACGAGAGAGCATTTTTCCAGAATACAAATAAAAACAAACTACTAACACACACACACACACGCTCACACACTACCTACTGCCATTCACATGTATCTGTACGTCCATGTGAATGGCTTAGTTCCTGTGGCTTTTAACATGAGTGATTGTATGATTATGTTTGTGTGAAAAGGACATCAATCAATGTGAGTTTAATTCAAGGATCTGTGCATGTGTGTATATGTGTAGTAGCACACGTGTAAGTGTGGGGGTGGATGTTTTTATTTAAACAGTTAATTAAATTAAATTATACCAAGATGACAACATGTGCAGTTTCCCAGGCAACACTCATCATTATGCACATTTTTAACAGAAAAGCCATACAATGGCTTGACGCAGGCCAAAGCAGGTTTTTGGGGGAAGTATTGATGAAACCACAGCATATTAAGCATTCTTAATGACTAAGTGGAAAAGTTGCTGTCTTTAAATGACTTTAATGAATCACACACTGTGCAATATTCACATGTTTTTGTAATTTAATTACATTTGATTCACAAGATTGTTGAACAATTAAATTCTTAAAATCCAATTTTGTCCAGAGAGTTGTATTAATTCATTATTCCATTGCTTAAGCAAATTTAAATTTTAAAATTATTATTGATGATTAGGATTTGTAATTGCAAATGCTTGTCTTGGAAGCAATTGTATCATCAGAAAATATTGTAGAGTGTGTTTATTAGCTGTTGGAAAATTATTAAGTGAATACCATTTTTGATCTGTGTTACTAATGTGGTAGAAGATGAGGAATACCATGTTAAGTTTGAGCATGGCATGGGTTGAGATCGAAAAAATTGAAAAAGAGCCGTTTTGGAATGGGCTGAGGTACTAAATACTAAATTTCCCATGGACATTACATTTGGGAACAGGGGATATTTCTCTCATATCCAATTAAAGTTTAAGCTCAATGATAAGGGGCCTCCTTTTTTATGGCGAATCCGAACGACGTGCCGCATAGCTACACCACTTGGTAGAGAAGTATAACATGCCAGGATACCCCACAAATGTAGCATTTGTATGGGGATTTATTCATACTGATCTGGGAATAGCTGATTAGATTAGTTTAGGTAGAAAAGAGGGTGCGGGGGAGATATTAGTCCACTCCATGCCACTATGGACATACACCTAAGCCAGCAATCGGCTTATTGTGCGCTTTAAAAACTTAAAAGTCACCTCAAAAAAGGAAATTTTAAGTAAGGTATTTTGTTCCCATCTAACTACCGGTGTCTTTTAGCCGCCAAAGCCGGGCAATGATATAGGAAATGCTCCAACGTCTCATCCCCACATGCCCTACACATGCTATCACCTGCTGCAACGATTTTGCATAAGTAAGCTCGTTATTGGTGCCTTTAAATAACCAATGGCCAACATCAGCGTCTGTACCCAGGTTAGGGGCGGCTGGCAGCGAGCGTCGGATCTTGGAGCAAGCGGATCGCCACAACGAGGGGTACATGTGCAATCCCACAAAACCCATGCGGTTGGGGCGCTGGGCCAGTAACCCGCTCCCGGAAAACTGACAACTACTATTGGGTTGCCCAAAAAGTAATTGCGGATTTTTTAAAAGAAAGTAAATGCATTTTTAATAAAACTTAGAAACTTTTTTACACTCTTTTTCTAAAGCAAGCTAAAAGTAACAGCTGATAACTGACAGAAGAAAGAATGCAATTACAGAGTCACAAGCTGTGAAAAAATTTGTCAACGCCGACTATATGAAAATCCGCAATTACTTTTTGGGCAACCCAATATTAGAAACAAAGGAATAGTAAAAATGGACCTCCCCCCAACGTTGGCGACCCACGCAAACGAAAAAAGGACCATGAATTGCGGATCTGCACTTGAAATATCTGCACTCTTTATAGAGAAGGTGCAGTATGCGCGCTGGCGCATGTATTAGAGAAGTACAAGGCAGATATTACCGCCTTACAGGAAGTGCCATGGACTGGGAATGGCGTCACTACAACACCAAACGGTGACGAACTATTCTATAGCTGTCATAACACGAGGCATGAATTTGGATGGGATTTGTGGTTAGTCGGAGACTGAAACACCTTTGCTCCAGCTTTACTTCGGTTGATGAGAGGCTAACCAAAGTCAGCATAAACATCATAAATCATAAACATCAGCCTTATTTGTGCCCATGCCCCGACGGAAGACAAAGACGAGCAGACCACAGATATTTTCTACGAGCGCTTAGAGAGAGAATATGACCACTGCCCCGCCCATGATATTAAAATCGTTCTGCGAGATTTTAATGCGAATATAGGGAAGAAAAAAAAGACATTTTTGGTCCAACAGTCGGAAAGTTTAGCCTCCACGAGATAACGTCCAGTAATGGGTTGAGGCTGATAGATTTCGCCGCGGCAAAAAACTTGGTAGTTAGTAGCAACAGATTTCAACATAAAAATATTCACAAAGCCACATGGCTATCACCCGATCAAAACACGAGCAACCAAATTGATCACGTTGTGATAGATGAAAGGCATACATCCAGCGTGTTTGATGTACGATCGATTCGTGCAGCGAATATAGATTCGGATCAATACCTTGTTGCAGCAAAGGTTCGCATCCGTTTAAACATGGCGAGTACGATCTGACACTGCACAGAAGCTGGACATTGAAAAGCTGCAAACACAACAGATGACAGCGGCATACTCCACTCGACTGACCCAACTGCTTGATGAAAGCACTCCTTGTTCCGATGATATAATGACGCAGTGGCAAACTATTGCCCACTCCATGGAAAATGCCGCGAAATCCGTATTTGGGTACCGAAAGCCTCCTCCAAAAAAACCATGGTACGACCAAGAGTGTCGAGTTGCTACTGAAGCCAAGAATGCGGCATATAGAGCAACGAGAAACGGAGAAACTTCTATTCCGCGGAAAGAAATAGGAAATGGAAAGACGTGAGTATGAGCGAATTGATATGTACAGGAGTCAGAATGAAGTCCGGAAATTCTACCAATGAATTAAACATCAAACCGATGGCTATGGTGCAGTCACATCCTCTTGCAGAGACAAAGAAGGAAATCTGGTAACTGACACAGATAATATGCTGAGGATATGGAAAGAACATTTTACCCAACTGCTAGTGTCCGTCGTTGGTGGCGAAGAGGGTACCGCAGAAACAATCCCTGATGATGGTATGGAATGTTTACCTCCTAGTCAGAATGAGGTCCAAGTAGCAGTGACCCGACTAAAGAACAACAAGGCAGCAGGAGCCGACCCGCTGAACTATTTAAGACCTGAGGCGACACGCTGATAAGGCGTATGCATCAGCTTATCTGCGAAATCTGGCTAGAAGAACGCATACCCGATGATTGGAACCTCAGCATACTATGTCCCGTACAAGAAAGGAGACCAGACGGAATGTGCCAACTACAGAGGAATAAGTCTCCTCTCCATCGCATACAAGATACTCTCGAGCGTACTGTGTGAAATATAAAAACCTAAAGTCAATGAGATAATTGCGCCCTATCAATGCGGCTTTAGAGCTGGTAAATCCACCCTGAATCAGATATTCACACTGCGCCAAATCCTGGAAAATACCAGAAGGACAAATTAACACCTACCATCTCTTTGTTGTCTACAAAGCCGCCGTCGATACTCCTTTACGTTCAAAGGTATTTCAAGCCATGTCTGAGTTTGTTATCCCTGAAAAATTAATAAGACTCTGCAGGATGACACTTGCTGATACTCAGTAAGAATTGGAAAGAATCTCTCCGAACCATTTAATACCAAACGAGGTTTCAGACAAGGAGACAGCCTATCGTGTGATCTTTTTAATATCCTGCTGGAGAAGATTATTAGAAGAAGATTAGAATAGATATGGCACACTAATCACAAGAGAACACATGCTACTCGCCTATGCCGACGACATCGACAACATAGGTCGGTCACCGGAAGTAGTATCTGCTGCCTTAGAAAAAATCGAAAGAGAGTCATGGTTTCCGTCGCGATTGTGCCGCCCACATTCTCGATGAAGACCGCCGCCTTTGTGAGTTGGGGGATGCCCCTCTTTCTCACAAGGTCGAGCTATGCGCCCCAGCGAGTGTGGATACTTCCAACGAGCTTTATGACGGTATTAAAACACTCCGCTGACGCAAAGCGCAGCATTAAGATCCTTTCTATACTCGCAGCTCATAATTCGTATGGGTGGACCCCGTTCAGAGTTCAACACATGAGACCGAAGATCTCGTGGAATCCTACCGAATGCACTGCCTATATCGATGACTGCATAAGTCATCCCATCTCTGTTGCGCTTCCCTGCCGCTGCGGCGTAAAAGGGTGGCGCCTTACCTTTTTCGGCGACCATCTTCCTCTTCTGTGATAGCTGTGGCATCCTTTTGGACGTCACAGCACCCCAGCTGGGAGATGTACTCTCTCTCATAAGGTCGGAGTGTGGATATTTCCAACGAGCAATTTGACGGTATCATTACATTCTGCTGAAGCAAAGCGCAGCATTAATATGTCCTCTCTATACTCGCAGCTCATAATTCGTTCGTTTACCAAATGCCTCACCTAGGTCTGACAATCTGGTGAAATCCTACCGGATGCATCGTCGATATCGATGACTGCGAAAGTCATCCCATCTCTGTTGCGCTTCCTTGCCACTCTGGCGTAAGAGGACTCCGGCGACCATCTTCCCCTTTCCGTGATGGCTGTGGCATCCGTTTGGAAGTCACAGTCCATGAAGACTCATGGGCCGTGCGCGCTTTCTTCGTTGCTGTTCCGACTTTGTCTCCCTCCGCAGAACACTGTCTGGTGTCTCCATTGCGGGAAGCTGGCTTGGTCTTCCCAGATTACTTGAAAGCGGGGAGCTCTTTTTCTTCTTCAGCGTCTTTAAAGTGTTATCCTCTTCGGGAGATCTGATTCTCTTTCCAGCCTCCGTAGAAGTGCTTGATATGTCAGTTCTATCCCTTTCAGCATCCTGCGCTTTCGCGCAAATGCCCTGCCAGTACACACTCCTCCGTCTCCTTCGTTGTGCACGGGATCGCTTTTTCCGTCTGCTTGTGAGTTTAGCATAGCCATCGCTCACTTCTGCCGTCATCCCGATGCCCCCATCTCTCGATTTCGCTGTGATGACTGTTTCATTGACCGTCGCTGTCTGAATCCGAGTCGGAAACACCACCTTTTCTTATGGCTGGGGATGTGCGCTAAAGCATTACTCTCGACTACAAGTGCCAATGCACCCACACCTATAGGAGGGGAGAACAACATGCTACTGTCTGATGGCACCTCCTCAGCTGTTGCATCTTTGCAGTCCATTTCTAGCCTACTCCAAAAAGGCTTTAAAATTTTTCGTAATAGGTAGTACCTATTCCGAGACACGGATTTTTTTTTCTGTGAGGAGCGAACTGAAAACGCGTCCGCTCCACCCGGTTACTATATACTGCGCCACCTAGCGCCTCTAGAAGTCAAGATCCGATATCGGTTTATATGGGAGCTATATCAGGTTGTGAAACAGTTAAGACCATACTTGATAATGAACCGATTTGTTCCATACTAGGCATAGTTGTTGAAAGCCACAACAAATCACTTCATGCAAAATTTCAGCCAAATCGGGTAGGAATTGCACCCTTTAGAAGCTCAAGTAGTCAAGTATAGGTTTATATGACAGCTATATCAAAACATGGACCCAACCGACCGTGCTTAGCTTTATTGCTGGCGGACGTGCAAAGATAATTCGACAAACGAAATTTGTATACTTTCATTCTATGGTGGAGGGTATAATAGAATTGGAGACTAAATCACTATATGATAAATACTGGTTCTGGACAATTGACTGCGTTGATAACTACATCAGCCGTTGGACCTATTTTGCATGATACGGCTATTCAAGTATTTAATACTATGCCCTTTGACAGGACAAAATCTTTTAATATTTTGTATGTTCGTGCAAAACATGTCTGTCACCTCATAGTGATTCACTCTTCATTCAAGAGATTTGTAGTTATAGGGAAAATGCGTATAACCAGTTTCAAGCCTTTTCTAAGAACTACCCGTGCAAAAGAGGAAACCAATGATAATATATAACCAAATAGGTATCCCAATTAAGAAAATATCAGAAGTGGTGGTGCAGCTCTTGTTTAGAGAAAACCACTTTACACATAAACTTAAATTTAGCATGTACTACATGTGGTCACACACGAAGATCAAATGCCAAAGAACTTAACTCAAGCGATTTAATTTTAAATTTTTAGCACAATGTAAATTTTGCACATGAACATTCCACTAAGGAACAGGGGCAAACATCTCACATTTCAATGAGTGCAGTCCGATTCAAGTTAAAGCTCAATGATAAGGGACCTCCATTTTATAGCCGAGTCCGAACGGCGTGCTGCTGCTGGGGCAAACTTCTCACATTTTAATGAGTGCAGTCCGATTCAAGTTAAAGCTCAATGATAAGGGGCCTCCATTTTATAGCCGGGTCCAAACGGCGTGCTGCAGTGCGACACCTCTTTGGAGAGAAGTTTTACATGTCATAGTATCTCACAAATGTTGCCACCATTAGGAGGGGTAACCAACGCTGATGGTCTCGCCAGGATTCGAACCCAGGCGTTCAACGTCGTAGGCAGACATGCTGACTTCTACGCTACAGTGTAGCGATTGTATATTTGTTATTTCATCGGGGCCTAAATAGACTTTCTCGATTAGAGAATTTCTCCATAACTTAAGCATTTAAATCTCTCTGGGGATATTTCTTCTAAGGAGTTCGACTAAATATTCCTCTTTTCAACGTATGGCGAAATACTGATGCAGGACTTTCATTATCTGCCATCTGTTCACATAACTTAAGGTCTGACCACACATGTCGGGATCCGGTGGAGAAAGCAAGCCAGAACCTATCAAAACAGTACAACGGTTTAAGGGGCCAGATCTTCAGGATTGTCACTAATTGGACTCAGTGGCCTAGAGTTCAGACAAGCTTCGATCCTGGCTAACATAGTCGTGAAATCCTCGAAAGTAAATCTTTGGGCATTAGAAGAGTCTTAACACTCTTAATTCTTGTCCCCCCATAAGCCATAACCCGTATGCGAAGCACCAGTGGCATTGGAAACTCCTAGAAAAGAGTTTCCATTTTTGGAATAAATCCTTTAGGGACACCCCCCTATGAAAAAAGAATCGGCTAAACGCTGCCAGAAAGCAATCGCCGTCATTCTTAGCTTCCACATGAATTGCCGTAGTTGAAAAACAGACGAATAAAGGGTGATGTTTTAGTTAATATCTCTATGGCAACGCTGCTTTAAAGAGCTCATGCACGCTTCGGGGTTTGTTTCACTGTCAAATAACTTCGGCTTGATCTATAATTTAACCATGAATCGTCTTACAAACGAACAACGCTTGCAGATTGAATTTTATTATCAAAATGCATGCTCTGTTATGAAAGTTCATAGCACGCTTCTTCCATTTTATGGACGAAGCTAATTTTTTGCTCAATGAGTACGTAAATAAGCAGAATTGTCGATTTTGGAGTGAAGATCAGCCAGAAGCATTGCAAGAATTACCAATGCATCTAGAAAAACTCAGAGTTTGGAGCGGTTTATGGGCTGGTGGCATCATTGGACCGTACTTCTTCCAAGATGATGCGAATAGTAATGTAAATGTGATTGTTGAGCGCTCTCGTGAGATGATATACAACCAATACATCCAGAAAAAGTCACAGTTTGGTGCGGTATATGGTCTAGTGGCATCATTAGACCGTACTTCTTCCAAGATGATGCGAATCGTTACGTAACTGTGAATGATGAGCACTACAGTGAGATCATATCCAACTTTTTTTTTTGCCCAAAATGGAGTGAAGACCAGCCAGAAGCATTGCAAAAGCTACCAATGCATCTAGAAAAACTCACAGTTTGGTGCGGTTTATGGTCTGGTGGCATCATTGGACCGTACCTCTTCCAAGATGATGCGAATAGTAATGTAAATGTGAATGGTTAGCGCTACCGTGAGATGTTATCCAACTTTTTGTGCCAAAATGCAAGAGCTTGACTTGCATGACATGTGGTTTCAACAAGACGGTGCCATATGCCACACAGCATGCGTAACTATGGATTTAATGAGAGGCGAGTTCGGTGAACATTTTATATCACGTTCGGGACCGGTCATTTGTACGCTTAGATCGTGCGTTTTAACGCCTTTGGACTTTTTTTGTGTGGGGCTATGTTACAGCTCATGTCTATAAAGACAAGCCCGCTTCAATCGATGCATTGGAAGACAACATTGAAGCATTTATTCGTGAGATACCGGCCAAAATTGAATTAAGCGGATGGACACGATCAACATTTGCATGAAATAATTTTCAATCATTAAATTATACGGACCGTACTATCGATTCAAATAAAGATTTCATACATTCTTCTAAATGTTATGTATTTGATTTTTGAAAAACTTTCCCATAGCTCTTAAAAATTCACCCTTTACCATATGCTTATGAATATACTCCAGGTACAATTTAGTGAATCGTCCGTCTGTCTGTCCAAATCACGAAAGAGGTCGAACAAATGAAGCTTTCTGCTTGAAATTTTGCATAGACACTCAGTTGAGTGGGGGCTATATTGGTTTAGATTTGGTATATGCTCCCATATAAAATGGTCCTAAGACCTGATTTTGGGGGCTCCTATAAGCCACAATTTTTATCCGATTAGGCTGAAATTTTGTTTTTAATATATTTTCATGACTGCCAACATCTGTGGTAAGACCTTATATAGCTTCGCATCGTTTTATTCTTCTTCGCTATATCTCAAAACTGGTGTCATTCGTTTTGGTTACGGCGGTGCCGAGGTAGATAAAGTTGCTGACTATCTGCCCGGAATAAGGTGTTTTGGGCGTTGAAATTATCCTTTTCGTCTTATCTTCATTTACTGCCAGACCCATTTTCACTGACTCCCTTTCGATTCTATTAAAGACTGCTGTTACTACATCCGGTGACCGACCTATGATGCCGATGCCGTCGGCATAGGCGAGCAGCATGTGTTCTCTTGTGATTAGTGTGTCATATTTATTCACATCTGCATCTCGTATAATCTTCTCCAATAGGATATTAAAGAGATCACACGATAGGCTGTCTCCTTGTCTGAAACCTCGTTTGGTATTAAATGGTTTGGAGAGATCCTTTCCTATTCTTACTGAGGAACGTGTATCAGCAAGTGTCATTCAGCAGAGTCTTTTTAATTTTACAGAAATACCAAAGTCAGACATGGCTTGAAATACCTCTGACCATAAAGGGGTATCGAAAGCGGCTTTGTAGTCAACAAAGAGATGGTAGGTGTTGATTTGTCCTTCTCGGGTCTCTTCCAGGATTTGGAGCAGTGTGAATCTCTGGTCTTGGATGGATTTACCAGGTCTAAGGCCGCATTGATAGGGCCCCATTATCTCATTGACTTTAGGTTTTAATCTTTCACACAGTACGCTCGAGAGTATCTTGTATGCGATGGAGAGGGGACTTATTCCTCTGTAGTTGGCACATTCCGTCTTGTCTCCTTTCTTGTGTACGGGACATAGTATGCTGAGGTTCCAATCATCGGGTATGCGTTCTTCTAGCCAGATTGCGCAGATAAGCTGATGCATACGCCTTATCAGCATGTCGCCTCCGGTCTTAAATAGTTCAGCGGGTAACCCGTCGGCTCCTGCTGCCTTGTTGTTCTTTAGTCTGGTCACTGCTACTTGGTCGTCATTCTGACTAGGAAGTAAACATTTTATACCATCATCAGGAATTGGTTCTGCGGTATCCTCTTCGCCGCCAACATCAGACACTAGCAGTTGGGTAAAATGTTCATTCCATATCCTCAGCATGTTGTCTGTGTCAGTTACCAGATTTTATTCTTTGTCTCTGCAGGAGGATGTGCCTGCACCAAAGTCATCGGTTTGATATTTTAATTCGTTAGTAGAATTTGCGAACTTCATTCTGACTCCTGTACATCTGAATTCGCATGCACTCACGTCTTTCCATTTCCTGTTTCTTTCTGCGGAATAGACTTTTCTCCTTTCTCCTATTCTCCCCATACCTCTCCTAATCTGGCGCGTTGCTACTGATTACAGGGTTCCTCTATATGCCGCATTCTTGGCTTCAGTAGCATCTCGACACTCTTGGTCGTATCATGGGTTTCTTGGGGGAGGCTTCCGGTACCCAAATACGGATTTCGCGGCATTTTCCATGGAGTGAGCAATGGTTTGCCACTGCGCCATTATATCATGGGAACAAGGAGTGCTTTCTTCAAGCAGTTGGGTCAGTCGAGTGGAGTATGCCGCTGCCATTTGTATTGTCTGCAGCTTTTCAATGTCCAGCTTCCGTGCAATGTGGGGTCTTATATTGTCCCGATCGGTCCACTTGTAATTTTGTGCGTTACTCTTCGGACACGCACTAGATATTTGGATTAAATTTTTTACACCATATTCGTATTCTACTCCCAAAAGCCTTTCATTTTAGTTCCGTATTGTCCTGATCGGTCCACTTTGATTTTTGGCGCTACTTTTGGGGTGGTTTTGGCCTTCGGACGGCTCGATAGGTGTTTTGACTCAATTTTAAAGATCGTATTCATATTCTACTCTCAAATACCTTTCATTTGAATCCCATATTTTCCCGCTTGGTCCACTTTTAATTTTGGGCGCTATTTGAGTGGCGGTTTTGGGCATGGTGCGGCCCCCTAGGTACTAGAACCAAATTTTTAATGTCATATTCTTTTTTATGCCAATTTCGTACTCTACTCTTAAATACCTTTCATTTGATACCCATATTGTGCCAAGCGGCAAGGATGTCCGTTCGGGTGGGTTTTGGGATGGGGCGCCCCCCCAGGTTATTTGACTCCAACATTTTATACCGATTTCGTGTTTTTGGAGTATCATAAGGTGGCATACAACATTTTGCTTAAATCGGAGCACCGATTTCTCCAAGATCTGACGTTTTTAAAAATTGTGGTAAAGGGGAGGGTCCGCTCGCCTTCATATATCAATGGGAAAATTTCATGAAAATCGGTTCAGCCGTTTTAGAGTCTATACGGAACAGATAAACGAACTAACAAACAAATCGCAACAATTTAATTTTTATATATTAGAATTTGGTGACCTAATTGAGACTGAAAGGGGTCTACCGCTTTGCTGATGTTCATAAAGCTATGTAAAATGTCAGCCAATTCGAATTTGAATTGCGTCCTTTGGGGGCTCAAGAAGTAAAATAGAGAGATCGATTTATATGGGAGCTGTATCGGGCTATAGACCGATTCAGACCATAATAAACACGTACGTTGATGATCATTCGCACAAAATTTCAGGCAAATCGGATAATAATTGCGACCTCTAGAGGCTCAAGAAGTCAAGATCCCAGATCGGTTTATATGGCAGCTTTATCAGGTTATGAACCGATTTGAATCATACTTGGCACAGTTGTTGGATATCATAACAAAACACGTGGTGCAAAATTTTATTCTAATCGGATAAGAATTGCACACTCTAGAGGTCCAGGAAGTCAAAACCCAAGATCGGTTTATATGACAGCTATACCAGGTTATGGACTGATTTGAATCATACTTAGTACAGTAGTTAGAAGTTATGCTAAAATACTATGTGCAAAATGTCAGTCATATCGGATGAGAAGTGCGGCCTCCAGAGGCTCAAGAAGTCAAGACCCAAGATCGGTTTATATAGCAGCTATATCAAAACATAAACCGATATGGCCCATTTACAATACCAACCGACCTACACTAATAAAAAGTATTTGTGCAAAATTTCATGCGTCTAGCTTTACTCCTTCGGAAGTTAGCGTGCTTTCGACAGACAGACGGACGGACGGACATGGCTAGATCGACATAAAATGTCACGACGATCAAGAATATATATATACTTTATGGGGTCTCAGACGAATATTTCGAGTAGTTACAAACAGAATGACGAAATTGGTATATCTCCCATCCTATGGTGGAGTGTATAAAAATCAATTTGTGTTTGTTTGTAGGTTTGTTTGAATGTTTGTGTGTTCCTTATAGACTCAGAAACGGCTGAACCGATTTTCTTGAAATTTTCACAGATGGTGCATAATGACCCCGTGGTGAAAATAGGGTACTAAATTTTTTGATATCTGAAGGGGGAGCGGACCCTCCCCCTTACCAAAATTTTCAGAAACGCCAGATCTCGGATATGGGTGGTGTGATTTAAGCGAAATTTTGTGCGCTCTCATATAGTACCCTAAAAATAAAAATTTGGTATCCAAATTTCGGATGGGGTACCTAGGGGGGCTGCCCCACCCTAAAACCTACTAAACATATATTTACACCAATCACGACAATATGGGACTCAAATGAAAGGTATTTAGGATATGAAAACTTATCTGATATCCAATTGTCCGACCAAGTGCTAGGGGGACCACCCCAAGCCCTAAAACACCTCTAAATCGGACATATTTACCGACCATGGCAATATGGGACTCAAATGAATGGTATTTGCGAGTAGAATACGAATCTGATATCCAAATGTGAGACCATGTTTCTGGGGGTCCACCCCTTTCCCAAAACACCCCCAAACAGGATTTATTTACTGACCATGGGAATATAGGGGTTAAATAAAAGGTATTTGAATGTAGAATACGAATCTGATATCCATATATGGGTCCAAGTGTTTGGGGGGCCGTCTCTCACCAAAAACATCCCCAAAAGGGACAAATTTACGACCATAGCAATATGGGGCTCAAATGAAAGGTCTTTGGGAGTAAACTACGAATTTGATATCAATATTCGGGAAAAGTGTCTATGGGGCCACGCCACCCCCACAACACCACCCAAATAGAAAGTATTTTCTGACTATTGCAATATGAGGCTCAAATAAGAGGGTTTTTAAAGTAGAACACGAATCCGATATATATTTTCAAGGCCAACTCACTGAGTAGAGCAAGAATCGATACCCATTTCGGGACCATTTTTCTGGGGATCTACCCCTTTCCCAAAATACCCCCAAAGTAAAAACATGTTTCGACCATGCCAATATGTGGCTCAAATGAAAGGTATTTGAGATTAGAAAACGAAATTAATAACCTATTTTGGGGCCAAATGTTTGGCGGATGCCTCATCCTGTAAACTCATCTTAAGCCAATGGCAATATGGGGTTTAAATAAATGGTAATTGAGAGAAGAGCCAAGTATCTGGGGGACCATCTCTCCCCCGAAAACACCACTAAATCAGATATCATGAGAATATCGGGCTGAAATGAAATATTTTAAGAATGGAGTACACCTTACATCCAAACTTAAATTCGTAGACCAACAAAGATCATGTGGGACTCAGATAAAGGAGCTTATATTGTTAAACTGTTAGTCAAGTTAGCATGGAATTTCACTAAAAGATCTTTAATTGTCGAAAATGAATATTCCAAGGAAACTTTTGTTTCATATAAAGTAAAAGAAGGCGCAGCGGACCGGGCCCCTCAGCTAGTATATTATAAAAATCCGCATCACATTCAACATGTAGTTCAAATTGGTTCATTGTATTGGATCAAATCATAGATGTTGTCCAACTAAAAGAATAAATTTCATACTTAGTTGTCGCCATTAAGGCGTCAACATGGCACAACAATGTATTTTAAGTATTTTTCCAATTTACCCCATAAGATGTTTGTTTAATTCCTCGCTAAACAAATCTCCTGTCTAACAGAACAACACTTTAATCTCGAACATAGTCAAACGCATAAACACACACTCACACACACACACACACACACACATACACTCATATATGTATGTTGTCTGCCTACCATCGTTGCAGCAGTAAAACTTTAAAGGATTCTTGCGATTCTAACATTGTGCTCAACTAAGGTAGCAGCATCATTCACAATGGCTTCGTTGGTGTTCATCTTAGCATGGCTTAGAAAACGAGTGAATATGGCTACAATGTATTATCATCATTTAGTTGCATGGCTTAAGTTTGAACCAACATTGTAGCGTTGTTGCTGCATAGCAACTATGTTTCTATTCCATGGTTTCGTTTAGTGGTGACTGTTGTACAATGTTTAACATTTTACGATACGATTTGGTATTCTGGTAACTTGGAGTTTAACACTGAGAAAAAAAATATTTTTGGAAAATCTTAAAGTTTATTGTTAAGTTGGTGGCTATATCAGCAAGGGCAAGACTCATATAGCCTAAACTCAGGAGCCATGGACAACCCGGAACAAAGATTCTGGACTGAACCACATCAACTACCAATTGTGCTATGGTAACACTGCTACTCGGCCGAGGACCTGTATTTTTTGTTATAGAAATTCGAATTACATATTTTCCCCAAGGTTGTAAACGTCGGATGCAACAGTGGTGAGACAGGGAGACGGCGACATCACTTTATCTGCCTTTCCACTCTCCGACACCGTCATCCACGTCGGAGCTACAGCGGCTGGTGAGAAAAGCAGAGAAACAGTCAGGAAACGAGGTACTAATAGGGTGCGATGCGAAATCTCACCACATTTCGTGGGATAGTACCAACATTAATAAGCGGGGACAAGCCCTGGCAGTGTTCTTGAATACTAACGACCACCGTAGTGCAGAGGTAAGCATGTCCGCCTATGACGCTGAACGCCTGGGTTCGAATCCTGGCGAGACCATCAGAAAAATTTTCAACGGTGGTTTTCCCCTCCCAATGCTGGCAACATTTGTGAGGTACTATGCCATGTAAAACTTCTCTCCAAAGAGTTGTCGCACTGCGGCACGCCGTTCTGACTCGGCTATAAAAAGAGGTCCCTTATCATTGAGCTTAAACCTAAATCAGACTGCACTCATTGATATGTGAGAAGTTCACCCCTGTTCCTTAGTGGAATGTTCATGGGCAAAATTTGCAATAACACTTAAAATTGCTAACACCGCTACCTTTGCAAATAGGATTAGGCAGGAAGTATTAGATTTGACGATATGTTCCGAAAATCTAATCGATGAGGTTCAGGATGGGAGGGTCTCCATTGCACACTTTTTCTCTGACCATCGCTAGATAAGGTTTAGAGTAGCACGGCCAGCGCCGAATCCGATAAGCTTCCGAGATAAGTTGAAAACCAACTGGACAAAATTCGGAAGACTACTCAGAAGAAGACTTGGGCAAGATAATTTAGATTGTCCAAGCATAGAAGAAAAGAGAGAGGCTGCACTGGTGGGATCCTTCGAAGATAGTTGTCCTCTTCGGGAAAGGAAATCAGGCCAAGAAAAACCTGGATGACCTGGGAGATTCGCTATATTGGGAAGAGGTCCGCAGACTTTTTAACAGAGCACGTCGTAAAAAAAGCGGAAGTTTATTGGGATGTGTATTACACACGGCTCAAGGAATACACTAAGATTACCAGAGCGGCAAAACGTGCCTGGTGGAAGCTTTTTTTGCGAACAGGTCGATAGCTTTAATGACGCCGCCAAGATAAAAAAGTTTCTCTCAAAAACCCATGTCCAAACTGAAACTTTAGTAGACGACATGGGAGTGAGTGAGTGAGAGCAGAGACAAAGGAGGACATGTTGAGGCTTTTGATGAAAACCCACTTTCCACAGGATACGAAGGGACTCAGGGATAAACCAGAATCTTGGAATAATGAAGTCGATTGAAGGTTTATAATTACGGAATTTATGGTGAAAGAATCCTTGAAGAGCTTCAAACCATTTAAGTCACCTGGACCTGATGGAATATTTCCGGCGTTACTACAGAAAGGGGCAGACTATTTGGCGCCTCGTTTGGCCATCATTTTTACCAACGTGCCTAGGACTTGCATATACTCCGAAAGCCTGGCAGGAGGTAAGGTTTTCGGAAAACCCATTTTCCACAGGATACGAAGTGACTCACGAAGACACCGGAATCTTGGAAAAATGACGTTGTTCGAAGGTTTATTATTACGGATTTTATGGTGAAGAAATCCTTGAAGAGCTTCAAACCATTTAAGTCACTCGGACCTCATGGAATATTTCCGGCGTTACTACAGAAATAGGCCTCGTCTGGCCAAAACTTTTACCAGCGTGCCTAAGACTTGCATATACTCCGAAAGCCTGGCAGGAGGCAAGGGTGGTGTTTATACCCAAGCCTAAGCCCGGCAAAGCAAGTTATGCAACACCAAAGGCCTACAGGCTCATAAGCCTTACGTCCTTTCTACTCAAAACCATGGAATGTAGTGTAGACACCATGCTAAAGAGTATGACATCCAGCGAACTGCTCAAATACAAACAGCATGCCTAAGTCAAAGGAAGATCGGCGGAGACTGCCCTGCACGAGGTTGTGCATTAAAAAGAAGAATCCTTCGATGCCAAAACGCACACATACTTCTAAGGGGTAAGGATCCGAACGAGCTATGCAGAAGGGCCGAAAGGCTCTTGCATATGGCATATGACTGGGCTAGACCCAGTGGTCTCAATGTTAACCCAGAGAAGACTGAAATTTGCCTGTTCACGAGAAAGACAAAGGTGTGCCAATTTAACGCACCACATTTCCTCAATAAGACGATTTCGATATCTGGCAAGGTCAAATACTTAGGTGTGATCTTGGACAGAAAACTGAATTGGAAGTGTCACATTCATGAGCGTACTAAGAAGGCTCACAGATGTTGGGCACTATGTAGCCAGGCAGTAGTCTCGAAATGGGGCTTGAATCCGAGGATAGTCCACTGGCTCTGCAGGAACGTGATTAGACCAATGCTTATTTACGCCTCAGTAGTTTGATGGACTGCTACGGAGAAAAAGTGCAACATAAAGACCACACAACAGGTTCAAAGAACATGTTATCTTGGCATAGGCGGAGTGATAAGGACCACGCCCACTAGGGCACTGGAGACTATTCTAGATATCCGACCCATTGACATACAGATTAAGTGTGAGGCAGCCACTGCTGCTATGAGATTTAAAGCGATGATAGAATGGATTGAGGTTGGGAGCAGCTCATACCTTCGCGGCATAATCGAGGCGACGATAGGAAACCTGCAAGGAACGGAAGACGTTTCCGATCGGATACCTTAGATGAACCTTAAAGTCGATTGCGAGGCACTGCTGCCAGCGGCACAGTCTTGGATTGACGGAACCCAAGTATTGCCACCTGGAAGATCATGTTATACGTATGGATCAAAGGTCCTGCAAGCGATCCGGAAATCCGTGAAGTGGTGATGTGCTAACGCGAGGACGTCGAATGTGAACATCTTTACCGACAGTAAAATTGCCATAAGGGCAATAACAACCAAGGCGGTAAGGTCAAGAACAGCCTTGCAGTGTAGAAAGAAAATTAACGCCTTCTCTGAGGATGGCAAAATCCGCTTCATTTGAGTGCCGGGCCATAACGGATTGGTGGAGAATTGAAAGGGCAGACGATTTGGCGGTGAAGGCCAAAGGACTGCCGTCAATAAACTTGGTCAACCCGAAGCGACGGGTCGACGCAGACCGAGTTAAGGGAGTAGGCGACGAATGCGCATCCAACATTGTGGAACAGCGAAACGGTCGGTAGGACAGCAAAAATCCTAAGGAGGGATCCAGATCGTGAGAAAGCGAGGCTATTATTCAAAGTGAATAAGAAGGAGGTCAGTATAGCTATTGGTATCATAACGGGACACATAGGACTGCGAGCTCACTTATGTAGGGTCAGTGCGGCGAGTGATGATGAGACGTTGGAGCATGAGGACCACGCCCTCTAGGGTTCTGGATGGATCAAAGTTAGAGGACATAGTGGCCCTGGGGGTTTACATGGGAAAATCGGCATCGTTTGAATACCGGGCCATAACGGATTAAGAGGAAATGAAAGGACAGACGATTTGGCGGTGAAGGCCAAAGGACTGCCGTCAATAAACGAAGCCTTTCGGGTCGACACAGTCCGAGTTATGGAAGTGGGCGACGAATGCGCATGCAACATTGCAGAACAATGAAACGGTCGGTAGGACGGCGAAAATCTTGTAGGGAGATCCAGATCGTGAGAAGGCGAGGCTATAGCTCAAAGGAAGCAAGAAGGAGGTCAGTATAGCTAATGGTATCATAACGGGTCAAAAAGGACTACGAGCTCACTTATGTAAAATCAGTGCGGCAAGTGATAGCATGTGTAGTGCATGTGAGAAAGATGATGAGATGTTGGAGGATTTCCTATATCATTGTCTGGCTTTCGCGGCAAACTGACAATGGTACTTAGGCTGAACACAATACTAGACATGATGCAACTTAGGGGACTGGTATTGAAAACAATTAAGGATTTTCTAAGTAGCACGGAATTCCTAACTTGAAATTTTCTTTTTAGAGGTTACTTTATAGTTTTTAGAGCGCACAACAAGCCGATTACTGGCTTAGGTGTATGTCCATAGTGGCATGGGGCGGATTAATATCCCTCTTTTCAACCTAACCTTTATGATTCGAATTGGTATTCTGGTATCTTGGAGTTAACACTTAGACAAAATTTTTTTGGTAAAATTATTTAGTTTGTTATTAAGTTGGTGGCTACATAGGAAACTGAGTGGGTGTACTAGAAATAAAATGGCGTCTTTCTTCCACAGTGTCTTTTTACCCCACATAGTCCGCACCGTGAAGCACGCTCGTCGTAAGTTCAACTCCTACACCAGAATGATATTATCAAGAAGAAGACATTACCATGTCCCTTGCTAATTGCAAATTTTGTCCATGAACATTCCACTAAGGAACAGCGGCAAACTTCTCACATATCAATGAGTGCAGTCCGATTTAAGTTTTTTAAGCTCAATGATAAGGGGCCTCCTTTTTATAGCCGAGTCCGAAAGGCGTGCCGCAGTGCGACACCTCTTTGGGGTGAAGTTTTACATGGCATAGTACCTCACAAATGTTGCCAGCATTAGGAGGGGAAAACCACCGCTGAAAAATTTTTTTCTGATGGTCTCGCCAGGATTCGAACCCAGGTGTTCAGCGTCATAGGCGGAGGTGCTAATCTCTGCGCTACGGTGCTCTCCACTATGTCCCTTAATACCTCTTAATATGCAGAAACTGTCTTTTTGAGGTCACCGTGGTGCAGAAGTTAGCATTCCCGCCTATGATACCATACGCCTGGGTCCAAATCTTGGCGTTGCTGGCTACATTTGTGATATATCCTGGCAAGGAAAAACTTCTATACCAAGTGGTGTCGCTATGCGGCACACCGTTTGGTCTCTGGATAAAAGAGGAGGACCCTTATCATTGAGCTTAAACTTTAATCGAATTGCAATCATTGATATAAGAGAAGTATCCCCTGTTCCTTGGTGGAAAGTTCATGGGAAGTAAAGTTTTTAGTAGTCTTTCCGGCTAAACTTTTTGACTATAACCAAACGCAACATTTAATGTATGGAGTTGTGTTTACCTGCTTGGTTTTATCGCTTACCCCTCTCCAAAATGTTCGTTTTTTTTTTTTATTTTTCAGTGTATTCCCTGCAACGACCGAACGGTCTTTCGACAGATATGTAATCAAATAATGAATTTTTCGCAAAACTGTTAATAACTATGCAACACCTTGTGGCAAGAAACTTCATTGCAGCACTACATTGATGAGAAATACATAAAACCAATTCCTATTAGAAACTAAAGAATTTCATGTGGAAATTGTTGTAAGAGCTCTCATCATGCTTGAATCTTAATAAAAGTCAGCCATCTCACTTAGACATAAAGAGTTGCTGAATTATATTTTGTATCATAAAGGTATATCAAGTTGAAAGAAACATAAGATGCAAATGTTGAAAATTAAATTTCTGTTTTTATACCCACCACCGAAGGATGGGGGTATATTCATTTTGTCATTCCGTTTGCAACACATCGAAATAACCATTTCCGACCCTATAAAGTATATATATTCTTGATCAGCATAAAAATCTAAGACGATCTAGACATGTCCGTCCGTCTGTCTGTTGAAATCACGCTACAGCCTTTTAAAATTGAGATATTGAGCTGAAACTTTGCACAGATTCTTTTTTGTCCATAAGCAGGTTATGTTATGCTATATCGGACTATATCTTGATATAGCCCCCATATAGACCGATCGGCCGATTTAGGGTCTTAGGCCCATTAAAGCCACATTTATTATCCGATTTTGTTGAAATTTGGGACAGTGAGTTGTGTTAGGCCTTTCGGCGTCCTCCGTCAATTTGGCTCAGATCGGTCTAGATTTGGATATAGCTGCCATATAGACCGATCCTCCGATTTAGGGTCTTAGGCCCATAAAAGCCACATTTATTATCCGATTTTGCTGAAATTTGGGACAGTGAGTTGTGTTAGGCCATTCGACATCCTCCGTCAATATGGCTCAGATCGGTTCAGATTTGGATATAGCTGCCATATAGACCGATCCTCAAATTTAGGGTCTTATGCCCATAAAAGCCACATTTATTAGCCGATTTTGCTATGATTTGAGACCGTGAGTTGTGTTAGGCCCTACAACGTCCTTTGTCAATTTGGCTCAGATCGGTTCACATTTGGATATAGCTGCCATATAGACCGATCCTCCGATTTAGGGTTATATGCCCATAAAAGCTACATTTATTATCCGATTTTGCTGAAATTTGGGACATTGCGTTGTCGTAGGCCCTTCGACGTCCTCTGTGAATTTGGCTCATCGGTCCAGATTTGGATATATCTGCATATAGATCTTAAGTATCCACTTGGAAGGATACTTTAACAGCTATTAAACTTAACCTAATAAACAAATGAAATTAAAAAACAAGTAAAAGCAGACTAAGTTCAGCTGGGCTAAATCTTATATACCCTCCACAATGGACCGCATTTTCAAGTTCTTTGCTTGGCAAAAAGATGATAATGTCGCCGTGGGCCATTGCCCAATAGTCCTTCTTTCTTCGATCTAGATAGATTAACTGACATCGCCACTGATTGATGCACAATTCATCAATCTGCCCTGTCTAACCACATTGATGATTGAACAAAAGATTACAAACTGCCTGGATATAGTCTTCAGAGTGATTCAATCTTGCTAGATTTAGTCGTCTTAACTCCTCCAACTCCTGAAAGGAAAAATAACCTCTTATCTTATTCCTACTATGACTTAAGGCCGAACATTGGCAGAGAACAGAAAAATAGGGTTGCCCAAAAAGTAATTGCGGATTTTCTAAAAGAAAGTAAATGCATTTTTAATAAAACTTAGAATGAACTTTAATCAAATATACTTTTTTTACACTTTTCTCCTAAAGCAAGCTAAAAGTAACAGCTGATAACTGACAGAAGAAAGAATGCAATTACAGAGTCACAAGCTGTGAAAAAAATTTGTCAACGCCGACTATATGAAAAATCCGCAATTACTTTTTGGGCAACCCAATATCTTTCGCGACGTTACTTCCATATCGAGATCAGGGGAAAGATTTGCACCCTCTCCTGCAAGCAAATCCGCCTTCTCGTTACCTGTCATATCCATGCGAACAGCCATCAAACCAAATGTCCGACACGTCTGAACAATCTTCGTACCGATTTCTGTTCGACTTTTCACCAATTTCTCTACATTAAAAGGCATATTTATACACTACACTACCACTGTGGTACAGGGTATTACAACTTAGGGAATTTATTTGTAACACCCAAAAGGAAGGAGAGATAGACCCATTGATAAGTATACCGATCGACTCAGAATCACTTTCTGATTCGATTTAGCTATGTCCGTCTGTCTGACTGTCTGACTGACCGTCTGTCCATGTTAATTTGAGTACAAACTTCGACGTTTCGTTTCTAAATCATGTCAACCACTCCATATGACTTTCCTAACGATTTCATTACGTTTTCGGATCCGAAGTCGGATGTAGCAACTCGAAGCTCGTACAGATTTCGTTCGTGCCGATTGGTTTGCTGGGCAGGGACCCAACACAGGGTTACGCTGTGGTGCCTGTGTAGTTGCTCCAGAGCTTGACACCATTGTTATAGCACTTTAGATCATATGCTTGCACTCATAAGAGCTCGGACTGAAAATTGCTAAATATGCAAATATCCGCCTGGTCTATGTTTCTTGACAACACTAACTCCGCAGCCCTGGCAGGCAATTCTTATCCGATTCTTTTGTACGAGGTGTTTCGTTATGACTTCCAACAACTGTGCTGGGTTAGGTTAAGTTGAAAAGAGGGTGCAGATATTAATCCGCCCCATGCCACTATGGACATACACCTAAGGCACTAATCGGCTTATTTAGTTTTGGAGCGCACAACAAGCATCCTTTGTAGTAACCTTTTTCGGATCTTAAGCACATAACGGGTGTTTCTAAACTTCGCTTGCCGTCAGCCTTTTCTAGTAAGATCCTAGGCTCCCCGAAAAAGTAGAAAGAAAGGGGCCTTACTCTCATGTATATAAAGAGGCTTTGTGCGACGGATCTTAAGACTCGCACCAATAAGGAGTGCGAAGGCCTTAATTGGGCTCGAGGAATGGTAGCTGGGCTTGTTACACCGTATATTCCAATTCAGCAAAATCACAACCGTCATCCAAAATACTGACGTCAGCTGGTGATTTAACTTTCTCCAAGAGACCTAAGGCAAACAAAAGTACTATGCCGCCAATAAATTTTGTTAATGCCGTCAAAGACAGGTAGTTGGTGGCGGTTAGTGATAAGGAAGAGAGCTGCATATCTAAGAACCTGTGGAGTGTGACACTTAATGTACTATCATCGGTATACACAGAATGTAATGATGCTGGCTGGATCGGGTCCTATTCAAGGCTATTAACCTTTAACCTTTTGGTTGGTATTTTTTTTGCGCTTGTCAAGGTTGGTGAAATACTTTACGCATGTGATGAATACTTTTCTCTCACTGCATGTCGAACTCCATTGTTTCCGATGTTATCATTAATGGAAACCCACCATATGGTAGACCTGGGAATTAGTTCCACCTCAGAACCGCTTATGCATTACTTCGTGGTGGGTCTCATATTATCGTCATTGTGTCTCCATCAAGGCCTCTGCATTCATTCATCTTCTTGCTCAGCACTTGTTCAGCGTATCTCATCACCCCCCCCCCCCCCCCAGTTAATGTTGTCGTCCAACATCCTCTGGACTAATGTCCCAGGCGAAATGTCGCTAATCGCTGTTTCCAATTCCCTGCGCCTTTCGATCCATCATTCGCAGTGGAAAAATGTGTGTTACACATGGTCAGCAACTTTTAGATCCCCATAAATACTCTAACCATAAGAGCATTTGCCCATTCTATACAGGTATTTCCAGAATTAACCATGGCCTGTCAACATCTGCGTAACGTCATAACGTTGACGTCGCCGTGCTTCCTATCTCTCCACATCCGTATAAGTCGGGTATAAGACGTCACGTCCACCTGGCCCTATTGTCATTTATCCACCTCTGTTGCCAGTCTTCTCTGGTATGGTCCGTGTAAGATCTATTTGAATCTCATCCTGCACCTCGCAGCCCGCTCCAGCATAGGCTCAATGCATGGCATTCCTGGAGACGCCTCAGTAATTCCCGACAGTGGCCCAGGACCTTGGATCTCACACACGTATTTTTTAACGCCTTCAATGTTGCTTGACGCATATCGCTGAAGATATGCATTTCTGATCTCTCGATATTCATAGACAACACAAGTTCCGCCCTCATCCCTCTTGCGCAAGGAGACATTGATATCGAGTTCGCTACAATTGATACCACATCCTGTTCCATTTTCCATCTTCGATCCATCTGTAAAAATGTTAAGGCCTGAAAACATAACCCGCCCATTCTGCCACTCCGCCAGGGTAGGAAACTTTATTCGCAGTCCTTTATCCACCACGTTCATTTTCATGTGGAAGTCTGTCTGAGAGACCACCAAGGTATTATCCAATATTCGCAAATGTCTCGCCGGTGATCCGCGAATCAAGTCAAGCTGCTCCAATTGGGGAAAAGTCCTCGCCGCTACCTCCCTTATAAACAAGTCCATAAGCTGAATTCCCAACATAACCTCCAATGATCTAGACGCGGTGGTTCCCCAGACACAAATCTCAGTGCGACTTTATTAACCCGATTAAGGTTTCGGGCATGTGCCGCAAAATTCATCAACTTCCACCAGACGTGGCAGCCATATGCCAAGACTGGTCTCACCACCGCCGAGAACAATCCTTATTTACCTCCTAAGAGCTTTTGACACGACTACAATGCCGCAAACGCCTTCCTAATTCTCAAGCCCATTTTCAGTCTCAATACTGTTTGCTGTATGGAATCACCCCCAAAAACTTTGTAGACTGTGATAACTGTAAAGTCACCTCCAGCAGCGTGGGTAGGACGGTATTCCCCTCCAACGCGTAAACAGGACCAATTTCGTTTTCCCCGCATTCACACCCAGGTCGCAACCCTCGGCCCAAGTAGGAGTCCAGCCAAGTGCACCAACCAAAACTTCCGAAATCGTGTGCAAAAACCAACTTATCTGCGGACGCTCATATTTAGAATATGTACCCAACTCTTCCAGGCTTTTAAGAAGACCGTCCATCACGAGGATCCAGAACAAAGGTGTTCCCCTGAGGTGCTTCCCTAGTGACATTCACGCTTACTGTCTCAGCACCCATAGTAGCCGATATCTCCCTGCCCCATAGCAAATTCATTATCCAAGCGATCACACTGTTCCCCAGACCCGAACCCCTAAGTGCGGCATCTATGGCAGAGGAGCTTACGTTGTTAAAGGCCCCTTCAATATCAAGAAATGCCGCTAAGCTATACTCCTTATAATTAGACCGTCCATCACGAGGATCTAGAGCAGAAGTGATATCACCACTCCCTGTGGGGTTCCCCTAATGACATTCACGCTCATTGTCTCAGCACCCATAGTAGCCGATATCGCCCTGCCCCATAGCAAATTCATTGTCCAAGCGATCACACTGTTCCCCAGACCCGAACTCCAAAGTGCCGCATCTATGGCAGAGGAGCTTACATTGTTTACGGCCCCTTCAATATTAAGAAATGCCGCTAGGCTCTACTCCTTATAATTAGACCGTCCATCACGAGTATCCAGAGCAGAAGTGATATCACCCCTCCCTGAGGTGTTCCCCTAGTGACATTCACGCTCACTGTCTCAGCACCCATAGTAGCCGATATATTGTCCAAGCGATCACACTGTTCCCCAGACCCGAACCCCTAAATGCCGCATCAATGGCAGAGGAGCTTACGTTGTTTAAGGCCCCTTCAATATTAAGAAATGCCGCTAGGCTATACTCCTTATAATTAGACCGTCCATCACGAGTATCCAGAGAAGAAGTGATATAACCCCTCCCTGAGGTGTTCCCCTAATGACATTCACGCTCACTGTCTCAGCACCCATAGTAGCCGATATCTCCCTGCCCCATAGCACATTCATTATCCAAGCGATCACACTGTTTCCCAGACCCGAACCCCTAAGTGCCGCATCTATGGCAGAGGAGCTTACGTTGTTAAAGGCCCCTTCAATATCCAGAAACGCCGCTAGTGTATACTCCTTATAATCGATATGTCTCTCAAGATGATGTACTACATTATGCAATGCCGAATCCACGGATCTGCTCTTAATATAGGCACACTGGCATCGTGAGAAATAAGACATCCCCAACTTCCATCTGATATGAAAGTTCGAAATCCTCTACAGCGTTTTGACAAGGAAAGAGGAGAGACGAATCGGTCTAAAGTCCTTCGCCGAACTGTGTTGCAACTTTCCTGCCTTCGGTATAAAAACAACCTTAACTTTCTTCCAAGATTTGGGAACATAGGCAGATCTTATACAAGCCCTGAATGCTTGTACGTATTTTTGACACAGAAGGTCAAAGGCCTCCTGCAGCATTTTTGGTTAAATGCCGGTCGGCCCATTTTAGTCCCTAAATGACCCAAATGTGTGTAGCGTCCAATGGTCCGCTTACCCAAGTCACCAGAATGTCGGCAGCGTCCTCCGCGACCGTATATACCATCGATGAATTTCTATGTTCAGAGAGGTTGCAATCCGGAAAATGTGTCTCAAACAAATGTGATAGGGTATACCCCCGTGTAACAAACGGAATGAGTGGATAAGTACATCCCCCATCCTATAGTGGTGGATATAACATTTTGAACAAAATTCAGAGGAAATTCCAGTTAAAATTCTGGGGCTCATAGATTGGATGACGCCGATTTGAAGGGCAGTTTGGGAATACATTTTAAGAGCGTTCAACTGGCTCACACAGTTTCCTCGACCACAAAATGTTGTATCGATATTGTTGTGCTAAATTTGGGGCCAAGTAGCATATTTCAATTAAAAATGCTAATGACATTTGTATCCTATTGTATTTTGGCTTGTAAGCTAAGACTATAAAACAATCGCCAGTATGAATTTTGATTGCATGCCATATTCGTTTAACAATTTCAATCGAAATATTTTGCTCTTATATTTTGGATAGTAAATAAAAATTGACTTTCTTATTTTTTCTCTTCTAGGTATGTTCATCAATTTGTTGGCCATTCATTCCAATGCAAATAATTGTAATTGTACATTGTAAGTATTTATATTTGGTTCAAAAAATTGTTGTGCAATACTGCCCATAGAATGCCAATCATTTGCTAACAATGAAATCATTTCATGTTTCAATTTTCATTTTCCCC
Organism: Stomoxys calcitrans; assembly: GCF_963082655.1. NCBI lineage: Eukaryota > Metazoa > Arthropoda > Insecta > Diptera > Muscidae > Stomoxys > Stomoxys calcitrans. Next base: position 99,965,219 of record NC_081556.1, on the reverse strand, counting down.
CCTCTTGCTCTTTATGGCTTTCAATTGTTTTAATTGAGAAAAAACAGACAAAAGATAAAAATGTGCAAAACCAAGATAACATTGAAAACCTTTCACCAAAAATTTGGTAAAAAAATTGGCATTCCAAAGATTCTACAGTAATGAAAAGTTCACGGTCACACTCATCTTTATTCAAAAATAGACAAGTAAAACTGAATTTAGTTCGGCAGTGCTGAACTCTGGATACCCACCAACATGTTTTTAATATCCCTTCAGCACCCAAAAGGTTGAGAGATAGACCCATTGATAAGTGTACGGATCGACTCGGAATCAATCTGTCTGTCCGTCTGCATCTCGGCCAATGTTAATTTGTGCACAATGTATGTTTTTTTGCGGGTCGTATGTTACGAGTACGTCTCTCGCCTTATGCCGGACTCCGTTGTTTCCAACAGTGTCGGCTTAAAAATCCACCCTGCGTCACCCCTGAGAATTAACTCCATCTCGGAACCGCTTTCGCATTACTTCAAGGTGGACCCCGTATTTGGTGATCAACCATATCATCTTTGTTGGGTCTGCGTTCAGACCTCCGTAATCGTGCTGTTTGCCGCTGCTTTCATTTCCATCTTCTTACTGCGGAATATTTGTTCGGCGTATCTCATCACCTGTTCTTCTTATCCTCCAGCAGCTATTGTCTTAGGCTAAGCTAACTGATCGTGTCTTTCGACTCAGCGTTCGGAAGAGTGTGTGTTCCCCTTCGTCTGCAACTTCTAGCTTCTCATAAAGGCCCATTCTATCACGAGGGGATTGCATCCGCTTTTGTCTTCTGAAGGTAGCGGATGGCGACTTCGGCTTACTCCGGTTTCGCATATTCCCTAAGGTCCATAAGCACGTCTGCTTAGCTGTGATCTTCTTTCGGCTTACTTCGGTTTTGCATTTTCCCTAAGGTACATAAGCACGTCTGCATAGCTGTGCTCTTCTTTCGGCTTTATTATCACGGCCCCGGTCGTGCCTAGATTTACGAGCTCGCGGTTGTTGCCATAGGTGGAGCGATGAGGACCAAGCCCAAAGAGATACTGGATACTATTCTAGATATCCGACCCATTGACATACAGATTAAGCGTGAGGCAACCACTGCATCTAGCAAATGCCTATGAGACTTAAAGCGATGGGAAAATGGATTGAGGATGGGAGCAGCTCATACCACCGCGGTATAATCGAGGCAACGAAAGGAAACCTGGAAAGAAGGCAAGAGGTGTCCGATCGGTTACCTGAGAGGACACTTAAGGAAGAGTGCGAAGCACTGATGCCAGCGGCACAGTCTTGGATTGACGGAACCCTAGTATTGCCATCTGGAAGATCATGTTACACGGATGGATCAAAGCTAGAGGACAAAGTGGACCTGGGTGTCTATATTGAGAACCCAGGGACTGAGATCTGTTTTAGACTGCCTGACCATAATAAGGTCCTGCAGGCGGAGAACCGGGCGACCACGGAATGCGTGAAGTGGTGTGGTGCTAACGCGAGAACGTCAAGAGTGAACATCTTTTCCGACAGTAAAATCGCCATAAGGGCAATAACAACCAGGACGGTAAGGTCACGAACAGTCTTGCAGTGTAAGAAGGAGACCGCCATCTCTGAGGATGACAAAATCCGTAACGTTTGGGTGCCGGGCCACAACGGATTAAAGGGGAAATAAAAGGACAGACGATTTGGCGGTGAAGGCCAGAGAACTGCCGTCAATAAACTTGGTTAACTCGAAGCCTTTCGGGTCGACGCAGTCTGAGTTAAGGGAGTGGGCGACGAACGCGCATGAAACATTGTGGAACAGCGAAACGGTTGGTAGGACGGCGAAAATCATATGGGGGGATCCAGATCGTGAGAAGACGAGACTATTACTGAAAGGATGTAAGAAGGAGGTCAGTATAGCTATTGGTATCATAACGGGACACATAGGACTACGAGCTCCCTTATGTAAAGTCGCTGCGGCCAGTGATAGCAAGTGTAGGACATACGGGGAAGATGATGAGACTTTCGACCATTTCCTATGTCATTGCCGGCTTTCGCGTCTAACAGATACCGGCACTTAGGTGAGGACACTATACCAGACATGAACCAACTTAGGGGCGTGGCATGGAAACCAATTAAGGATTTTGTAAGTAGCACGGAATTCCTAACATAGATTTTTTTTGGAGGTTACTTTTTATTCCACCGTAGGATGGAGAGGGTATATAAACCGATCTGGGGTTTTGACTTCTTGAGCATCTAGAGGGCGAAATTCTTATCCAATTTGGCTGAAAATTTGCATGTGGTTTTTTGGTTCACTTTCAGCAACTGTGCTAAGTATGGCTTAAATCGGTTTATAACCTGATATAGCTGTCATATAAACCGATCTGGGATCTTGACTTCTTGAGCCACTAGAGGGCGCAATTCTCATTCGATTCGGCTGAAATTTAGCATGCAGTGTTCTGTTATGACTTCCAATAACTATGCGAAGTAAGGTTCATATCGGTCCAAAACCTGATATAGCTGCCATATATACCGGTATTGGATCTTGACTTTTTGAGCCAGTAGAGGGCGCAATTCTCTTTCGATTTGGCTGAAATTTAGCATGCAGTATTCTGTTATGACGTCCAATAACTGTGCTAAGTATGGTTGAAATCGGTTGATAGTTTTATATAGCTGCCATATAGACCGATATTGGATCTTGATTTCTTGAGCCAGTAGAGGGCGCAGTTTTCATTCGATTTGGCTGAAATTTTTTATAAAGTTGTTTGTTATTACTTCCAACTACTGTGCCAAATATGGTTCAATTCGGTCCATAACCTGATATAGCTGCCATATATACCGGTATTGGATCTTGACTTCTTGAGCCAATAGAGGGCGCAATTGCCATTCGATTTGGCTGAAATTTAGCGTGAAGTGTTCTGTTATGACTTCCAACAACTATCGGTCCAAAACCTGATATAGCTACCATATAAACCGATCTTGGATCTTGACTTCTTAAGCCAATAGAGGGCGCTATTCTTATCCGATTTGGCTGAACGAACTTGTTTGTTATTACTTTTAACAATTGTGCCAAGATTTGACCCATTTGCAAACCTCTACGACCAACATCGATAAGAAATCTCTGTGCAAAAGTCAAGCGGATATCTTTATTCGTTCGACCGCTATCGCGATTTCCACAGACGGAGGTACGAACGAACATGGCTAGATCGACTCAGTGTATTTATACTGTATGGGGTCGCAGATCATCATTTCGAGGTGTTACAAACTGAATGACTAGATTAGTATACCACCCCATCCTATGTTGGTGTTTATAAAAATGACAACCGGAAAGGATGTTTCACCCGTTGTGTCATTGTTGCGATTTTTGTTTCATTTTGTTTTGTTTTTTTGGCGCGCTTTATTTTTAATCATCAAGGAAATGATAAAGGCCACGGTTTCCTGGCCTAAGGTGTTTTTGTTTTTGTTTCTACTGTCATTGGAGCGCGTGAGTGTATGTGTGAGTTGATTCAAACAAAGGATGTATTGTTTTTGTTTTCAAGGAGACCAATATAAAATTAGCCAAGATTATTTTTGTGCAAGTGAGAGAGAGAGAGGAAGCGAATAAAAGAAAGGGTTTTGATGTAAACCAAATTGCTTAAGGATTTTTAAGATTTTTTTTCATCTCGCAAATCCAAACAAAGGGACACCAAATAAAATGTGTAAACATAGTAATTGAGGGTCATGACAACTGTCAGCTGCCAACATAATAAAAGATTTAACCTGAGGCCAGGCAATACTTCAATTATTTCAGCGAAATTACAATTGTTGAAATGGGGTTTTGTTTTGTTTCGAGCGTGGTTAATGTGGCAATTGTAACATAGATGCGTTTTCGCAATTAATACGATTCAAATACCAAATATACCAACGCACTGCCCTTGAATCCATCACACCTAATATGGTTGAAAAGTCTTCTAACCACAGACGAAAGGTGGCTTAAGGGGGCTTAAAGTTGGCTTATGCGTGCACCGTGGGTATCACCGCTACCTTGGTTTGAGTCTGGAGAGACAAGAGCAGAGTTAAGGGAAAAAGGGGTGTGTAATATAGTACGGATGCGAACTAGTTTCCTAGTCGCGTTAGGATGCGAACCAGTTGCCCAGTCGCGTTAGGATGCGAACTAATTTCCTAGTGGCGTTAGGATGCTAACGAATCAGCGTTAGGATGCGAACTAGATTCCTAGTCGCGTTAGGATGGGAACTAGTTTCCGATTTGCGTTGGGATGCGAACGATACTTGTAAGGATGCGAAAGAATCAGCGTTAGGATGTGAACTAATTGCGTTAGGATGCGAGCTAGTTGCCTAGTCGCGTAAGCATGCGAACGAATCAGCGTTAGGATGCGAACTAGTTTTCTAGTCGCGTTAGGATGCGAACGAATCAGCGTTAGGATGTGAACTAGTTGCGTAAGAATGCGAGCTAGTTGCCTAGCATGCGAACGAATCAGCGTTAGGATGTGAACGATACTCGTAGGTATGCGAATGGATCAGCGTCAGGATATAAACTAGTTGCGTTAGGGTGCAAGCTAGTTGCCTAGTCTAGTTGCGTTAGCATGCCAACGAATCAGCCTTAGAATGCAAACCAGTTGCCCAGTCGCGTTAGGATGCGAACTAGTTGCCTAGTCGTGTTAGGATGTGCACGAATCAGCGTTGGGATGCGAACTAGTTGCCTGGTCGCGTTAGCATGCGAACGAATCAGCCTTAGGATGGGAACCACATGCCTTTGTGTTGCGTTAGGATGGGAATGAATCTGCGTTTGGATGCGAACCAGTTGCCCAGCCGCGTAAGGATGCGAACAAATCAGCCTTAGGATACGAACTTGTTGCCTTTGTGTTGTGTAAGCATAGGAATGAATCTGCGTTAGGATGCGAACTATTGTATTGGGTTGCCCAAAAAGTAATTGCGGATTTTTCATATAGTCGGCGTTGACAAATTTTTTCACAGCTTGTGACTCTGTAATTGGATTCTTTCTTCTGTCAGTTATCAGCTGTTACTTTTAGCTTGCTTTAGAAAAAAAGTGTAAAAAAAGTATATTCGATTAAAGTTAATTCTAAGATTTATTAAAAATGCATTTACTTTCTTTTAAAAAATCCGCAATTACTTTTTGGGCAACCCAATAGTTGCCTAGTCGCGTAAGGTAGCGAACTAGTCGCATTAGGTTGCGGACAAATCAGCGCTAGAATGCGAACAAGTTGCCAAGTCGCGTTAGGATGCGAACTAGTTTCCTAGTCGCGTTATTTATGGTTGTTACCATTCGTCAGTTAGGCTGTGAACGAATCGCGTTAATCGATGATGAAATCCTTAGGGCTTCTAGGCTTTCTGACTGCGGACCATGCCAACGACTCATGAATTTCCCTAGAAAAACGTGATATTAAGTAGCAGGTGCTACATCGACTAAGTGAGAATTATATCCCACTCGTCTTGTTAAAATAGACGTCGAATAACGAAAATCCGTGTGAGCATCTGTGCCAACAATAAAAATCAATTTCCATGCCTGACCGTATGCCCTTCATGGTTGTGTGGCCCGTGCGGATTAAAATAAGCAGACGGTTAACACGGCACAGTGGACAGCAACATAACAATAGCACATTGGCCAGGAACAGAAAGAACAGTTAACTACTTTACATAGAACAAGTAAAAGCGTGCTAAGTTCGGCCGGGCCGAATCTTTGCTCTGCTATTAGAGCGATATCAAGATAGGGTCCAGTTTGGACCACAATTAAATTATATGTTGGAGACCAGTGTAAAATGTCAGCCAATTCGAATAAGAATTGCGCCCTTGGGGGCTCAAGAATTAAAAAAAGAGAGATCGATTCATATGGGAGCTGTATCGGGCTATAGACCGATTCAGACCATAATAAATACGGATGTTGATGGTCAAGAGAGGACCCGTCGTACAAAATTTTAGCCTAATCGGATAATAATTCAGGCTCAAGAAGTCAAGATCCCAGATCGGTTTATATGGCAGCTATATCAGGTATGAACCGATTTGAACCTTATTTGATACAGTTGTTGAAAGTAAAAATAAAATACGTCATGTAAAATTTCAGCCAAATCTGATAGGAATTGCGCGCTCTACAAGCTTAAGAAGTCAAGTCCCCAGATCTGTTTGTATATGACAGCTATATCAGGTTATGGACCGATTTGAACCATACTTGGCACATACTTGGATGGACGGACGGACAGACGGACGGACATGGCTAGATCGACATAAAATGTCACGACGATCAAGAATATATATACTTTATGAGGTCTCAGACGAATATTTCGAGTAGTTACAAACAGAATGACGAAATTAGTATACCCCCCAGGAGGTTATAAAAATAAATGAATCTGGGCCTTTCAACGATATAAGGGGATGATTACTTGGCAGGGTGAGAAGAATAGTATCCATGTACAAGTCCAAATTGACTCGTTACCGTTAAACTGGCCAGATCGCCTTACCAGCTTAATTACATGCAAATGCTCACATCCTCACGTCTTCATCGAATATAGAAATGAGAAAATAAGTATAATGCTAATGAGAAGTTTTGGAAATTACGTTTTTCACACCTTAACATAGATGTTATGATGCACTATTCTTTAGATTTTATTCCTTTTGCTTTATCTGTAAAATCAAGTTTGGTTAGGTAAGGTATAAAAGAGGGTGCGGATATTAATTCGCCCCATGCCACTATGAATATACACCTAATTCAGTAATCGGTTTTTTGTTCGCTTTTAATACTAAAAAGGAACCTCGAAAAGGAAAATCTATGTTGGGAATACCGTCCTTCTTACAAAATCCTTAATTGTTTTCCATGCCATGCCCCTTGGTTGGTTCATGTCTGGTATTGTGTCTCCACCTAGGTGCCGGTGTCTGTTAGACGCGAAGCCGAGCAATGACATAGGAAATGCTCTAACGTCTCATCATCTGCCTCGCATGCCCTACATATGCTATCACTTGCCGCAACGAGTTCATAGTCCTATGTGTCCCGTTGCAAATTGGAAAATTGGTTCATGAACATTCCACTAAGGAACAGGGGCAAACTACTCACATATCAATGAGTGGAGTCAGATTCAAGTTTAAGCTCAATGCTAAGGGGCCTCCTTTTTATAGCCGAGTCCGAACGGAGTGCCGAAGTGCGACACCTCTTTGGAGAGAAGCTTTTCATAGCATAGTACCTCACAAATGTTGCCAGCATTAGGAGGGAAAACCTTCTTCTTCTTACCTTCTTTCAACTATAGCATCATCTTCTCGCGATCTGGATATCCCCATAGAATTTTCGTCGTTCTACCGACCGTTTCGCTGTTCCATAGGGTTACGGCTTAAATCAGTTCATCTCTGTTGTGCTTCCTTGCCACTCTGGCGTAAGAGGGCGGCTGCTTACCACTCTCAGCGACCATGCCTTTAGTCTTAGCCAATATAAATTTGTAATTTCTCTGCGACCAAACCATGGTTTTGCTTGTCCAAGAGTCCGAACATGCGTTCCGTAGCAAATTTACTGCCTCATCACTTGATAAAGACCGGCGCCTTTGGGAGCTTTCGGATATCCATCTTTCCCATCAGGTCGAGCTTTGCGCCCCAGGAAGTGTGGATACTTCCAACGAGCTTTTTGACGGTATCAATACATTTCGCTGACGCAAAGCATTTAGATGTCCCCTCTATACTCGCAGCTCATAATTCAGAGTTCAACACATGTTCGCTAACCCCTTTGTTTACCAAATTCCTCTCCTGGGACTGATGAGCTGGTGGAATCCCAGTGGATGCACTGCCGATCTTGATGACTTTCATAAGACAGCTCATCTCGTTGTTCTTCTTTGCCCCTCTGGCGTAAGAAGGCGGCTCCTTACCTTTCTCAGCGATCATTTCCCCTTTCGTGATGACTGTGGCTTGCTTTTGGAAGTCACAATCCTCCATGAAGACTCAGGGGCCGTGAGCGCTTCTTTCGTTCCTGTTACGCTGGACAGTGTTTAGAGTTTCCTTTGCGAAAGGGCTGACTTGGTTTTCCCCGAGTACTTGAAGGCGGGGAGCTCTTTTTCTTCTTCAGCAATGTATGCTCTTCCAGAGATCTGATTCTCTTTCCTGCTTCCGTAGAAGTGCTTGGAATGTTAGTTCTATCCCTTCCAGCATCCTGCCCTTTCGTCCGATTGCCCTGCTGGCATATACCCCTCTCTCTCCTTCGTCGTGCACCGAAACGCTTTCTCGGTTTGCTTGAGATCTTAGCAAAGCCATCGCCTTCATCCCGCTGAACTCACCTCTCAATTCGTATGTGATGATTGTTTCACCGGCACTCTCGCTATCTGAATCCGACTCAGAAACACCACCTTAACTTAGAGGCTAGGGACGAACTGTGCATCCCTATGGTTTATCCGTCTCTTCCTCATTAATTAGTCTGACGACTAGTTGTGCGCTTGAACCATTACTCTCGACTACAGGTACCAAGGCACCAGCACCTATACGAGAGGAGGACAACATGCCACCACCGCAGCTGTTGGGTCTTTGGTGCCCATTTTGAGCCTATTCCCAAAAAGGCTTTAAAATTTTTCGTAATAGGTAGTACCTATTCCGGATACGGATATTCTTCTTGGAGGGGCGAAATGAAAACACGTCCGCTCCACTCATCGACTACTTTATAAACTCTCGTAACAGAGTACGCATTTTGATAAAAAAAATTCAATAATTTGCAAGTGTTGTTCGAGTCGTGAGTGAGGAAGTACTTTGTCACATTTCAGCTTTTTTATCTAATGTCGTATAAACGGGTCCATGTAAGAATAGTCCAAACATCTGATCTTCCCCTCTTCCGATTTTATTCCGCTCTGCCATTCAATGGTGTTTGCTTCTCCACACTAAATATTTTTAATTGAAGTTCACTTTTGTAGCGCCCCCTCACTCCAAATTGATACTTTTGAAACATATGAGGGCAAAGGTATGCATATTCGAAACCTTTGATAATGGCATCCTCCACAGCGTTCAGCTATCACACAGCACGTTAGGCCAAACGTTTGAAATATGACTCCATAAACTAAGCTACCTTACAAAAACTTCACACATCACCTTTTGCCTTCAATCCTCGTCTTCTTTGGACCCTTGGTAAAGTGGCATAAAAATAGCTTTAAACCAAGTTGAAAACCATCCACTTTCTGCGAAGTATTTGAAGCATGTTTTGAAATTAGATTTGCATCATGACATGCATTCGTTGAGCTTCAATCTACCTACCTCAAACTCAACCTCCAACTCCTTTCTTCCGCCGTGATGGTGACTTTGTAAAGATATGCGATAAACGAAGTTGCCAGAGTTGAATGATAATGGAAACTTTATAAAACAATTTAACAACCTAGCCTCAATCCGTAACGCTCAACAAACTGCAACCACCCACGCATGGCTACATAAAACTCGCTTACATTCAATCCCTGCACACAAAGTGTGGAAAGAAAAGCGTATGGAAAACAAAATAAAGACAAAAAAAACACACACACACACACACACAAAAGAAAGGTGCATACAAATGCCAAAGGTGTTTCTGGGTCCACTCCATGGGGTGCATTTCGGGGCAAAAAGAACTCTGCAAGAAAATACACAAAGTGGGCTCTAAGGTAAACCAGCATGTTGACTGCTCGACTGTTGGTTTGCATACCAAGTTGTTGCAGTTTAGAATGGCAGACGTGACCAACACGACAACAACGATTTAAGCCATAATACTTGAAGGGAATTAATTTCTTGCCTGAAAGAAGAATGGCTTTAAGTTTAAGGGCAGCAATTGGATTGAGCATGCAGTCCTTGGTAGTGGAACATAAGTAAGTGAAATCTGGTGTATTTTTCAAAGTCAGTTGATGGCTTTCATTTGAAAACCATTTAAAACTCTTAGAAGAGGAAACTGGACAGTTTCAAAAAATATGGCGTAACGGCTGACTTTGGTTAGGTTATGTTGAAGGGCTCGAGTCTTCACTCGGAGACCTTAGGTCCAAACATGAAAACACAAACAGTGATTATCAATATTACATTGCACCTCACCATGTTTAGGTTAGGTTGAAGGGCTCGAGTCTTCACTCGGAGACCTTAGGTCCAAACTCGAAGATCATAGACAGTGATTCACAATATTACATTGCACATCAGTATGAGAGAGACTCATACAGTTCACCATTTCAGGCTTCTATAGTGGTTCAAAATGACAAAAAGAAGACACGACGTCCTGTTGAGGACTAAAGGTCCTAGAATCAAATTCGGAATCAAAGTGTGAGAAAAGCATATACCGTGCGCCACAACTGTGGCTGTTATGCAGTGTAGGGTTCGACACAGAAATTGTTGCCGATTCGGTTTAGGCATGGTCGTGAGACTTTCATTAGACCAAGACCTTAAATCGGAAGATCGGTTGGACTCAGAAATTGTTCCCGATTCGTTTTAGGCATGATCGTGAGACTTTCATGAGACCAAGACCTTAAATCGGAAGATCGGTGTACTTGGGGGCTATATCAAGATATATCCCGGTAATGCACATGTAGAAGACTTATCGGGAGATATGTTTATATAGGAGCTATATCAGATTATTGACCGATTTGGACCATACTTACCACCTACTGGACATAATTCGGAAGGTTACTCAGAAAAAGGCTTGGGAAAGATAATTCAGATTGTCCAAGCATAGAAGAGATTGACGAAAATGCCAATAGGATTACGACTGCACTGGTGGGGTCCTTCGCAGATAGTTGTCCTCTTCGGCAAAGGAAATCAGTCCATGAAAAACCATGGATGACCGGGGAGATTCGCAATATTGGGAAAGAGGTCCGCAGACTTTTTAAAAGAGCACGTCGCAAAAAAGCGGAAGTTTATTGGGATGTGCATTACACACGGCTCAAGGAATACAATAAGATTGCCAGGGCAGCAAAACGAGCCTCCTGGAAGCTTTTCTGCTAACAGGAGGATAGCCTTAATGACGCCGCCAAGATAAAAAAGTTTCCCTCAAAAACCCATGTCCAAACTGAAACTTTAGTAGACGACATGGGAGTGAGAGCAGAGACAACGAAGGATATGTTGAGGCTTTTGATGAAAACCCATTTTCCACAGGATACGAAGGGACCCACGGAGACACCGGAATAATGACGTTGATCGAAGGTTTATAATAGCGGAATTTATGGTGAAGGAATCCTTGAGGAGTTTCAAACCATTTTAGTCCCATTTAAGACATATTGAGGCTTTTGATGAAAACCCAGTTTCCACAGGAAACAAAGGGACTCACGAAGACACCGGAATCTTGGAATAATGATGTTGATCGAAGGCTTATAAAAACGGAATTTATGGTGAAGGAATCCTTGAGGAGCTCCAAACCATTCAAATCCGGACCTAATGGAATATTTCCGGGGTTACTAGAGAAAGAGACAGACTATATGGCGCCTAATCTGGCCAAAATTTTCACAGAGTGTCTAGGACTTGCATATACTCCGAAAGCCCGGCAGGAGGCAAGGATGGTGTTTATACCCAAGCCCGGCAAGGCAAGCTATGCGACACCAATAACCTACAGACCCATAAGCCTTACGTCGTTTCTACTCAAAATCATGGAACGTATTGTGGACACCATGATAAAGAGCAGGACATTCAGCGAACTGCTCAAATACAAACAGCATGCCTATGTCAATGGAAGGTCGGTGAAGATTGCCCTGCAAGAGGTTGTGTATAAAATAGAAGAATCCTTCGATGGCAAAACGTATACACTGGCGGTATGCATTGACATCGAGAAGGCTTTTAACAATGTGCGGAGCGACACATTAATCCAATCCTTAGAACAGTACAGGGTGGAACCGGTCCTTAGAAACTGGATAAATCATATGCTAAGGAACAGGTGGATAAATTGTGTGTCCCATGGCATAAATATAAGGGAGAAAGTGGCACAGGGCACGCCACAGGGGGGGGGGGGGGCATTTTATCGCCACTCCTATGGGTGACCATAATAAATGACCTATTACGGATGCTGACTGAGGAGGGATTTGAACCCATCTGCTACAAAGCAGACGGAGGCCACCGTAGCGCAGAGGTTAGCATGGCCGCCTATGACGCTGAACGCCTGGGTTCGAATCCTGGCGAGAACATCAGAAAGAATTTTAGCCGTGCTTTTTCCCTCCTAATGCTGCCAACATTTGTAAGGTACTATGCCATGGAAAACTTCTCTCCAAAGAGGTGTCGCACTTCGGCACTCCGTTCGGACTCGGCTATAAAAAGGAGGCCCCTTATCATTGAGCTTAAACTTCAATCGGACTGCACTCATTGATATGTGAGAAGTTTGCCCCTGTTCCTAAGTGGAATATTCATGGGCAAAATTTGCAATTTGCAATTTGCATTTGCTACACAGAAGACGTTGTAATACTTCTAAGGGGTAAGGATCTAAATCAGCTATGCAGAAAGGCCGAAAGGGTATTGCATATGTCATATGACTGGGCTAGATAGAAATACGACTGTTCACGAGGAAGCCGAAGGTGGGCCAATGCAACGCACCACGTTTTCCCAATAAGAAGATTTCGATATATGACACGATCAAATACTTAGGTGTGATGTTGGACAGGTAACTGAATTGGAAGTGTCACATTCAGGAGCGTACTGAGAAGGCTCACAGATGTTGGGCACCATGTGGATGGGCCGTAGGCTCGAAATGGGGCCTTAGTCCTAGGATAGTCCACTGGGTCTACAGGAGCGTGATTTGACTAATTCTTACTTACGCCTCAGTAGTTTGCTGGACTGCTATGGAGAAAAAGTGCAACATAAGGACCATACAACAGGTTCAGAGAACATGTTGTCTTGGCATAGGCGGAGCGATGAGGACCACGCCCACTAGAGCACTGGAGACTATTCTAGTTATCCGACCCGTTAACATACAGATTAAGTGTGAGGCAGCCACTGTGGCTATGAGACTTAAGGCGATGGTAGAATGCATTGAGGATGGGAGCAGCTCATACCATCGCGGTATAATCGAGGCGACGATAGGAAACCTGGATGGAAGAGAAGAGGTTTCCAATCGGATACCTGAGATGAACCTTGAATTCGAGTGCGAGGCACTGTTGCCATCAGCACAGTCTTGGATTGACGGAACCCTAGTATTGCCACCTGGAAGATCATGTTACACGGATGGATCAAAGCTAGAGGACAGAGTGGGCCTGGGGGTCTTCATCGAGAACCCAGGGACTAAGATCTGTTTTATACTGCCTGACCATAAAACGGTCCTGCAGGCGGAGATCCGGCCGATCACGAAATACGTAAAGTGGTGTGGTGCTAACGCGAGGACGTCGAGTGTGAACATCTTTACCGACGATGAAATTGCCATAAGGGCAATAACAACCAGAACGGTTCACGATTAGTATTGCAGTGTAAGAAGGAGATTAACGCCTTCTTTGAGGATGGCAAAATCCGCATCGTTTGGGTGCCCGGCCATAACTGAGTAAGGGGAAATGAAAGGGCAGACGATTTCGCGGTGAAGGCCAGAGGACTGCCGTCAATAAACTTGGTTAACCCGAAGCCTTTCGGGTCGACGCAGTCTGAGTTAAGGGAGTGGGCGACGAATGCGCATGCAATATTGTGGAACAGCGAAACGGTCGGTAGGACGTCGAAAATCCTATGGGGGATCCAGATCGTGAGAAGACAAGGCTATTACTGAAAGGTAGCAAGAAGGAGGTCAGTATGACTATTGGTATCATAACGGGACACATAGGACTACGAGCTCACTCATGTAAAATCTGTGCGGCAAGTGATAGCATGTGTAGGGCATGCGGGGAAGATGATGAGACGTTGGAGCATTTCCTTTGTCATTGTTTGGCTTTCGCATCCAACAAATATCGGTACTTAGGTGGAGACACAATATCAGACATGAACCAATTTAGAGGAGTGGTATTGAAAACAATTAAGAATTTTGTTTTTGTAGCACAGAATTCCTAACTTAAATGTTTTCTTTTTAGAGGTTGCTTTATAGTTTTTAGAGTGCACAACAAACCGATTACTGGCTTAGGTGTATTTCCATATTGGGATGGGGCGGATTAATATCTGCACCCTCTTTTCAACCTAACCTAACCTAAGAAGTTTGCTCTGATTCGGTTCAGATTTAGATATAGTTTCCATATTCGTCCTATTTTAGAAATATTGGCAGTTAACAAAAATATCAACCGATTCTTTTGAAATTTGGCAGGAAGGATTTTCTGAAGATCAATAGTTACTTACTTACTTTAATTGGCTATGACAGAACATTTTCATGCTGTTTGTATTTGAGCAGTTCGCTGGATGTTCTACTATCATGATATCCACAATGCGTTCCATGGTTTTGAGTAGAAAGGACGTAAGGCTTACAGGTCTGTAGGCCTTTGGTGCCGCATAAATTGCCTTGCCCGGCTTGGGTATAAGTACCACCTTTGCCTCCTGCCAGACTGTCGGAGTATATGCAAGTCGTAGGCACGCTGTGAAACTAATGACCAGATGGGGCGCCAGCTAGTCGGACTCTTTCTGTAATAATGCCGGAAATATTCCATTAGTTGCGGGTGAAGATGTGGAATCACCTCAAGGCTTGTTTTACATTTTTTTTTTGTACATATGGGCAAGGCATTTGCCGCTATTCGAAAAATGCTGTAAAATCCATCCATTTATTAACCATTTCATTCATAAAATCCTACATACAGTCTCTACCAAACCCGTTATTGACAATTTCTGCATTGGTCATTCGATTAAAACTTCTCAATATGTACAATTAATAAAAAATGTTTGTGATTTTTCTGATTATTTTAAAATAAAGACAGGAAAACAAAATAAAACTTGTCTGCCACAGATGGTTGTACAGCAAATAATTGCAGTACAGAAATGCAATTATGAACACCTAATTTGCAATGTTAGAACTTTGTAGACAAGCTAAATGTTTATGATTTTTTTTTACAATTTGAATGCCAATAAAAATGTATCAAGAAGTCCATATGATTATCAAATATAAAAGAAACAAGTAAAATCGTGCAAAGTTCAGCCGTGCCGAACTTTGGATACCCACCACCATTGATATATGAATCATGCACTACCATATCCATAGTTTTATCTAAATAGGAGCTTGTCTGGATCATATTGTATTCAGGTCCCATTAACTTTGTTCAAGTTACAGTTTCAGGGAAACAAGGCAATAAATCCGTTTTTTGTGGGATTAAGATCCTTAATTGCAACGTCTGGCTACATGGCAGCTATATCTTTAAATACTGATCTGGATCATATTTGGATTGAATGTCGAGAGGATTAAAACAATTTACTATTTCAACGAAATCGGGTAATAAATGCAGCTTTTGTGGGCTTCAGATGCTTTATCGGCAGATCGGTCTATATGGCAGCTATATCCAAATATGGTCTGATCTGAACCATATTTGAGTTGGATATCGATAGCGGACGAGCATGTAAAGCAAGCCGCTTCAAATTATGCGCTGTTACCCCTTATTGATGTAGATAATAGGGAATAGCAAATGGGTCATATCGGTACAGATTTTGATACTACTAAATTTCCCATGAACATTCCATTTTAGGAACAGGGGATCTTCTCTCATATCAATGAGCGCAGTTCGATTAAAGTTTAAGCTGAAAGGTAAAGGGCCACCTTTTTAATGCCGAGTGCGAATGGTGTCCCGCCTTACCACACCACATGGTAGAGAAGTTTTAGCATTGCAGGATACCTCACATTTATAGCCAGCATTAGAAAGGGGATTACTACCGCTGAAAATTTTACTGATGTTCACGCTGGGATTTGAACCCGGTGTTCGGCGTCATAGGCGGACATTCTAACCTCTACGCCACGGTGGCCTCCTCAGATATTGATACAGATACCATACAAAGTGGTCCTTAGACTTGACGTTGTGGGTCCCTTGAAACCACAAATTGTTACCGATTTGGAATTTTTCATCTAGTTATACCCACCACCATAGGATGGGGGTATACTAATTTGATCATTCCGTTTGTCATACCTCCAAATATTGATCTAGGACCCCATAAAGTACATATAATCTTGATCGTTTCGGTATTCTTGGTCGATGTAATCATGCCCATCCGTGCGTTTGTCGAAATCACGATAGCGGTCGAACGCGTAAAGTTAGCCCTTGAAATTTTGCACAGATACTAAATGTGGATGTAGGTCGTTGGGGATTGCAAATGGGTCATATCGCTTCAGATTTGGATATATACCGATTTAAACCTATCTCCCGATTTGAGTTCTTAAGTCCCTGGAAGACGCAAATTTTTTTCCGATTTGCCTGAAATTTTGCACATAGTGTTCTGTTATGACTATCACGAACTGTGCCAAGTACGGTTTAAATCGGTCTATAACCTTCCATATAAACCAATCTCCACGTACGCCACGTACGATCCAAATTGGTATATAACATGATGTAGCTCCAATATAAACCGATCTCCCGATTTGACTTCTTGACCCTTACAAGCCGCGATTTTTATCCGATTTGACTGATATTTTGCATAAAGTGTTCTGTCACAGTTTTCAACAACTGTGCCACGTACGATCAAAATCGATCAAGAACATGATATAGCTCCCCTATAAACCTTTCCCCCGATTTGGCTTCTTGAGCTCTTACAAGCCGCGATTTTCTGCTATGACTTTCGAAAACGGTATAAATCAGTCTATAACCTGATATAGCTCCCATATAAACCGATCTCCGGATTTAACATCTTGAGCCCCTGTAACCCCCTATTTTCATCCGATTTGGCTGAAATTTTGTTACGACTTCCAACAACTGTACGAAGTACGGTCCAAATCGGTGTATAACCTCATATATATCCCCTATAAACCGATCTCCCGATTTTATTCTTAAGCCCTTAGTAGCGGAGATTTTTATCCGATTTTGCTGAAATTTGCGAGCAGTCAATAGCCAGAAATAGCTCCCATATTTTAGCAGAATCCATGGTGGTGGGTTCCTATGATTCGGCCCGGCCGAACTAAGCACTCTTTTACTTGTTTTCTGTTGTCATTTTTAATATAGGAGGTAGGTTGGGTTAGGTTGAAAAGAGGGTGCAGATATTAATCCGCCCCATGCCACTATGGACATACACCTAAGCCAGTAATCGGCTTGTTATGAGCTCTAAATACACACAAGTTACCTTGAAAAAGAAAAGCTAAGTCAGGAATTCCGTGCTACTTACAAAATCCTTAATTGTTTTCAATACCACTCCCCTAAGTTGGTTCATGTCTGATATTGTGTCTCCACTTAAGTACCGGTATCTGTTGGGCGCGAAAGCCGGGCAGTGACAAAGGAAATGCTTCAACGTTTCATCATCTTCCCAGCATGCCCTACACTTGCCGCACCGATTTTACATAAGTGAGCTCGTAGTCCTATGTGTCCCGTTATGATACCAATAGCAATACTCAACTCCTTCTTGCTTCCTTTCAGTAATAGCTTCGTCTTCTCACGATCTGTATCCCCCCATAGGATTTTCGCCGTCCTACCGACCGTTTCGCTGTTCCACAATGTTGCATGCGCATTCGTCGCCCACTCCCTTAACTCGGTCTGCGTCGACCCGAAAGGCTTCGGGTTAACCAAGTTTATTGACGGCAGTCCTCTGGCCTTCACCGCCAAATCGTCTGCCCTTTCATTCCGCTTTACTCCGTTATGGCCGGGCACCCAAACGATGCGAATTTTTCGATCCTCAAAGAAGGCATTAATCTCCTTCTTATACTGCAAGATTGTCTCGTTATGATACCAATTGCTATACTAACCTCCTTCTTGCTTCCTTTCAGCAGCGTCTTCTCACGATCTGAATCCCCCCATAGGATTTTCGCTGTCCTACCGACCGTTTCGCTGTACCACAATGTTGCATGCGCATTCGTCGCTCACTCCCTTAGCTCGGACTGCGTCGACCCGAAAGGCTTCGGTTAAACCAAGTTTATTGACGGCAGTCCTCTGGCCTGCCAAATGCCAAATCGTCTGCCCTTTCATTTCCCCTTACTCCGTTATGACCCGGCACCAAAACGATGCGCATTTTGCCATCCTCAGAGAAGGCATTAATCTCCTTCTTACACTGCAAGACTGTTTGTGACCTTACCGTTCTGGTTGTTATTGCCCTAATGGCAATTTTACTGTCGGTAAAGATGTTCGCACTCGACGTCCTCACGTTAGCACCACACCACTTCACGCATTCCATGATCGCCTGGATGTCCACCTGCAGGACCGTATTATGGTCAGGCAGTCTAAAACAGAACTCAGTCCCTGGGTTCTCAATGTAAACCCCCAGGCCCACTCTGTCCTCTAGCTTTGATCCATCCGTGTAACATGATCTTGCTTTCCCTTAATGTTGCCCCTTTTGAGTTTCTAATGGTGACTATTTTCTTATAATGCCTTATCAAATCATCTAAGCACTGTCTCAATAGCAGACCCACTGTAGAAGGGCGCTAATATTCTCCACTTAAAGTCTATGACATTTTAAATTACACTTGCAGCTCTATTCCTAGTTCGTTGAATGATGCACACTGTTATTTCCTTTTGATTCGTTTATCTTATATCCCCTGAGTCGAGTTGTGCGGGTGTGTGTGTGTGTATGTGTGTGTGTTGGCAAATTGAAATACACACGTTTGTATTGTATACAACATTATTGCTATGTTTTCTTAGAATAAACACTGCAATTTTCTTACAGATACACTCCCACTGTCTCTCTAGCTCTCTCTCTCTCTCTCTTTCGGCCTCTCCATTATTTGTGGATGCTATGGGCGACAGTTGTGTTTTGCCTTTATTTTGGGCTATAGCATAGTTGTATAGACATACCAAACAAGCAAAAATCTCTGGAGGATATTTTCCAAACAGTTGCAGTTTAACGAAAATAATCACAAGAAAAGCTACCCCCCCTCCCCCCACACCAAGAAAACACAAACACCCGCAACATTTTTCCAAGCTGTTATTTTCTGCCCTCACTCTTTCTCTCTCTCTCTCTCTGTCTTGATGTCTGTTCGTCTTTCTTTGGGTTGCTTTTTTTAGTTTTATCCTTCCCAACATTGACTAAGTTGGGTTTGTGTCTTTCTGGGGAAAACTTTTAAATAAACGAAATTCCTGTTCAAAGAAATAACTCTGCTTTTGTTGTTGTTGTTGTTGTTGTTGCAGAACGCACAGCAAAGGCAACAACTTACCAAAATTAAAACTTTTGATATGCCATAGGGAGGAAGGATATGTTCTGTGTTTTCATAGTTACGCTGTTGCTCCTACTGCTGTTAGTTTTCCTCGATGATGAGAATGCTGCTGTTGTTACTGCTGTTCGCTAAACATTACAAATGCTTAAATAAATATTTCCTTTCTTGTTTTCTTCCACTAAAGACAAAACAAATATGTAAACGAAAGTTTTCGTCAACTCCATTTGCCGGTCCACCGTGTGTAGAGGAAATTTAGTTGTTTCACATGATGTTCTGGTCTCATTTGTGCCAACTTTGGACTTTTTATATCCTCCAAACCAAGAGTAAGAGTCAGAGAAGACTGAAATATGCCTGTTCACGTTCATTTAACGCACACCCTTTCCTCAATAAAACGATTTCCATATCTGACAAGGTCAAATCTTGGACAGGAAACCGAATTGGAAGTGTTACATTCAGGAGCGTACTGAGAAGGCTCACAGTTGTTGGGTTTTGTGTAGACGGGCCATAGGCTCGAAATGGGGCCTGAATCCGAGGATAATCCACTGACTCTACAGAAGCGTGATTAGACCAATATTTACTTACGCCTCAGTAGTTTGGTGGACTGCTATGGAGAAAAAATGCAACATAAGGGCCATGCAACAGGTTCAGAGAACATGTTCTCAGAACCTGTTGTATGGTTCTTATGTTGCACTTTTTCTCCATAGGAGTCCACCAAGTCCGGTGTTACCAATATTAAGTGTTATCAGGTCGTTAGTATTCAAGAACTCTGCCAGGGCTTCGCACCGCTTGTTAGTGTTGGTGCTACCCCAAAAAATGTAGTGAGAGTTCGCATCGCACCCTATAAGTACCACGTTTCCTGTCTGTTTTGCTTTCCTCAACAAACGTTGCAGCTCCGACGTGAATGGCGGCGTCGGAGAGTCGAAGGGCAGATACAGTGATGCCAGGTATGCTCCACCGTCTCCCTGTCTCACCACTGTTCAAATTTCTATGACAGATAATGCAGGTCCTCGGCCAAGTACCAGTGATAGAGCATAGAATAATTGGTAGGTGATTTAGTCCAGAAACTTTGTTCCGGGTCGTCCATGGCTCCTGAATTAAGGCAATATGAATCTTGCCTTTGTTGATTTTCTCCATCAGAGCGTGTGTAGCAGTCTCGCTCCGGTGGAGGTTTATCTGGATTACCTCAATCATTGATCCTCCAGTAAATGGGCATCTTGGGAGTAGGTGATGATCTCATCATCTGCTCCCTGCTCTTTACACTGCATTGACTTTCCTGTCTTTGCATTGCCTGATGTCATCGTTTTAGGTTCATTGCCTAGTCTTCGGACTTTTTATAGAGTCGGTAATGGTTCCATAGTCGGGTCCCTATTCGTTAAGCTTTATTGGGTTTCCATTCCCTATTCTGCCTGTTGTTTCAATACTAGCATCTTTGCCTATCTTACCCTTCCAAATCTTAAGTAAATGGACTTCTTGGGAGTAGGTGATGGTACCATCATCGGCTCCCTGTTCGTTGGGTTGCATTGAGTCTCCTGTAGCTGCGCTGCCTAATGTTTCAATATTAGGATCTTTACCTAGCCTAGTATTCCGAATCTTTAAGTCGCTGATGGGTCCGTCGTCGGGTTACTGTTTGTTAGGCTGTGTTGGGTCTCTCGCCACTGCACTGCCTGATATTTTGGTATTAGGATCATTGCTTCTCCTAGTTTTCCAATATTTAGAGATGCCGTGATTGTTTCGTTGTCGGCCCCCTGTTTGTTGGGCGGTGTTGAGTCACCTGCCACTGCACGGCCTGGTGTCGCAGAATGAAAATTTCTGCCTATCCTTGTCTTCCCAATTTTGAAAAAGACAGCTTTGCTCCCGTTGTGCGCCATGCCTTTAGTCTTAGTCAAGCTTCTCACGGAGACTTAATAATCAATGCCAACCACAAAGAGAGTTCCTTCCGCCTTCTCCTCTCTGTGGAGGACCTTCCACTTCTCTGCGACCAAACCTTGGTTT